>NW_010309533.1:20730-57115 GCF_000700745.2 Antrostomus carolinensis
TTCCTCACTGTTTGCAGTAATTTCCCAGTGTGCTCCCACTAAAAGCCATTTGAAGGATGGACTTTCTGTGTGAAGAAGCTAATGCCTTCAGAGCACTATAGCACTGATCAGTCAGTACATGACAGACACACAGCTGCAGGCTTTGTTACCAGTTACAGAATCACAGAATATTAGGGATTGGAAGGGACCTCAAAAGATCATCTAGTCCAATCCCAGTTGGTACTTGGGTAACATGTAGGATGTGTCATTTGATTAGTCTTAAAAATAGTCCTAAAAGGATTAGGAAAAATCACAGAATCACAGAATGTTAGGGATTGGAAGGGATGTCAAAAGATCATCTAGTCCAATCGCCCTGCTGGAGCAGGAACCTAAATGACATTAAAAAAAAAAAAAATGGCAGTAATTCATTGAAAATTAAAAAAAAAATTGCAGATTACAGTTCACTACAGTTGTGTGTTCTCAGTCCTACTAATGAACTTGATCACAGCTTCTACTGAGTGCTTATTTGAGCATCAGAGAGGCAAACTGAAAGGCATCTGCCAGCACTAGATACCATAGGGAATGCCTCTGTAAGGTGCACTTACAGGGGCTTGGGCCAGTATCATACTGGGAAGGACCAGGCAACCCACTACAAGTTGTTCCTGTCCTGCCTTCCCTTCTGCCTTTATTCATGTAGTAACAAATCTAGTGTCATATTATAAATGGCATTGGTTACTGAGAGGTCATACCACTCAGGTGGTTATGCCAGCAGGTTACCATGCCCCATCTTCTTCCAGTCCTCCTCTGTGAAGGGTCTATGCCAGATGTGTCCTCATCTCTCATTCCTGGGGCAGCCAAGTGCATTATGCTGCAGAGCTCCATCTGGGCTGCACATATCCCACGGCCTGACCTTGCTGATTTAAAATGAGCTTGTGTATTACCATGGTACAGCACAGTCTGAAATGCAGACAGAGCCTGGGGGCAGGGGCAACGCAGGTCACTCTGGAGGGTCTCCAGTGATATGGCCAACTGGGCCAGTTCTGGCCATATGTCAAATTTTGTTTCCCACCACACCAGCCTCTTACAGGAGCAGCCCCAGCTGTGTTAGGGACCACACTTCTTGTTCATATGAACCAAAATTACCTCCAGATCAGTAAATACTAATAGCGATGATGATTTTTAACTGGGCTGTTGTCTTTTATCCAGGAGAACTAAATGCACTTTCAGTCACTGTATAAATAAGAAGCCAAACTGCAGGTGCTCTAGGGCACAGTCATTGCTTTGCTGTTATACTGTCATGTCAGGGAATATTCACATGTTTTACTAAGCAGAATTTGACTTGGATGTATTAAATTTTCTCCTGAAGGAGCTTGTCTCCGGCTGCAAACTGTGAAAGTAACCCACAGAGACCATCCTCCAAACTTTGGTACATCATTTAGGGGATAGGAAGTTGCAAATACCTCTCCCTGCAACATAAGATTACAACATGACCACACTGAATCAGCCAAATGAGAGGGCTCCTGTTGATTAAGGGGTGACATTACAGAATAGGCAGCTGTCCCCTTTGCTTTGCACAGTCAATGGGATCGTAAAGAGAATTTGTAGGGCTTGGCTGTAAGCATGGGTACATCTCAAAGAAATTTATATGGCTCACAGTTTTTAATCTGTCAAATGATTTGTCCTCCTGGCAGGACTCGATTTTTAAGTTACTCCTGAAATCTGTTATATATAACAGTGTTAACAGCCACAGGTGACAGCTGGTTACCTGCTCATTCTTCCTTTCATATTTCAAAGTTTTTAAGCTTGGTCTCAGAAGACAAAGTATTTTTCAAAGAGTAAACCATGAGGAAACTTTAGGATTTGTTAATCCCAGCTCCAGGGAGATATGCCACTCTTTACAGCCTCACTGTTGAGGCAGACACTATTAATAAAGTTTCTCCTGTCCCTTTTTCGAACACAGAAAGAAAATATTTGTCTGGTGTGCAGCGTTTAACTCGCACCGAGCAGAGGTAAGGGCGGAGACCCGCTATAGCTCCGGGCCTCCTGAAAACAATATGAGAAGTTTGCTAGCACTTGGTATGATAAAAATGCCAGCAAAAACAGTTTCAGGTTGAAACAAGCACATCTGCCTTGCCAAAAAATGCCTGAGAAACACAGTGTCCTCCTAGAGCTGCTCCCAGCTTCTGACTGGGAAGTTCTCAGTCACAGAATGGGCTCATTTCACCTTCTTTGTGGTTTACAGAAGAAAAGGAGGGTGAGAGAGACATCACTAGTCTACCAGTGAACTAAATTTGTCTAATTCAGACACAGGAGTTCACAGTGGATACACTTTGGTACCACACTGCTGCAGGGCTTGTGTGGTCTCCTTCTCTGGTATTTGTTTGTATATTTTGGGTTGCATACTAATTCTGCATCGTATCCGCAAATATAATCTCTTTAAGCATAATGGATTTCTTCCTTTGAGGCTAACGTTATGCTGAAATATTTAAGGCCTTTTTTTCTACTACAGAATCTGAAATAATCCAAATTCAGTGACACGTAAAAGAAATACACTCTAATTTTATGTTCAATTTTTTCAAACTTTTTTTTTATGAATCAAGTTTGGGAAATGCTGGTAAATGTGAAATAATAACTAGCAGACTTGAAGGAACACCATAAAACCTGCTGAAAACTCAGGAACTGAACCTGCCACCCTCTCTCTGGATAGCAAGGGCTGCCGAACTTGCCTTATGACCTGGAGGCAGAGACTGTATCCTGCATCCAGTTTAGCATTGAATAAGGGCTGGGATACAAATAACCATTAAAACTACATTTCCTTATTAAATCTGAATGTTATATACACTGCAAAGCATATCCTGTCTTTGTCCTTACATTTAGGTAGAGGTTGTATTTTCCAATGAATTTTAGTATTTCTATCAATTTACCTTTTTTATGAATATCACATTAATCTATCAAACAGAAGCTGGGGCCAAGAATATTTCCATTAGCAGCTGTCGTAGCAGCCAAACTTTAATGTGCATATTAGAAAAATGGACAGCTTCTGCATCATTCTCTCTTGCATATCAGTACCTTGGTCTGGCTAACCTTGAAAGAATATCCTTTCACTTAAAGGAATGGGATGGCATTGAGCTACCCGGGAAATCACTGTTAATATAGATCTTTTTTTTTTCTTCTTTACTTTGTAATTTTATTTTTTTCTTTAACTGCACATAACAGAGTAAATTCATCCCCAGTTGAAATTTATTTAATTGGTATAATATAAAGGATGAGTTTCATCCCTGATGATTTCAGTTACACCATGGACAATGTCTTGTTTTCAGCTCAGCTCTGGACTGATGTCAGACACTAAAAACACCTTGTTCTGGAGAACTCGGTCAACTCTGCCCATATTGTCCAAATCACTCTACCAGACAGACACTTCCCTGGTGAGACACGGTCTCCCTGCAGTCAATAACAGCTTTTCCAAGGTCCTGAGTCCTCTAGGACATAAAAATGTCTCCAGGCCACAATGAGATTATAATTGTGGCCTCTGTGGTGGGGCTCTGAAGTTGGAGTTGGTAACAGTCCTCAGTGCCCTTTGTGTAACTGGCTTTTGCAGGAATCAAACCTCACCAGCAGTTGTCATTTGTAAAAAAAAATTCCTTCTCATTGGCTACCACCATTAGCCAAACTAGTAATGCAGGTACGCACCTAAGCACTCAGAAATCTGGCTCTCTAAAAAGTCAGTGAGATGTTTGCGGTTACTACAAAGCTCCTTAAAGAGTGTATGACTAATTCACACTCTGCTGGGAGTCTAAGGCATCGTCTTCACCTGTAAAAGAGCAGAGGTTTCAGAGGGAGAATGCCTATCAAAGGTCTAAATGGTGTAGCAATGTTTCTGCATCTAACAGACCTGCCTTTGCCTGTGTGTCACTTTATCTGCCTCCTTTAGGTAAACTGTGATGGCTGTATACAGCAGTGCAATTTATACATCCATATTGCATTTGTTTTTTCATGTGAGCTTACGAGTAGCCATGACTTTACTTTGTAAAATAATTATGCAATGAACAATAATCTTTATGCCTGTGCTGAAGGGAAGCCCTCGGTAATGCTGAATCCTTTTGCTACCTTTTCACCCTAAATATGTCTGCTTTTCCTTCTGCTGCCCCTTCCTTTCCTCCAGCCTTGCTGTGTCTCACTGCTGCTTTGGAGTACCTTTTTTGGAGCCGCTGCCAAGCTCAGTGCAGGCAGCTGTAGTTGGACTTCTCTGCAGTCAACTCGAGCAGTGCAGATGAACCCAAGGAGAACACTGCCATCACGCGGGAGAAGGGACTTCTCAGGAGCAGCAGCTGAGGCTGCAACCCCAAAGGCATGCAGTTCTTCATGCTGGGTGATGGCCCAACCCGTCTGCAGACCACTGAGTCAGAAAATGGGTACGTGCATGTAGCAGATCCACTTTGTTCTTACTATTCTAGCACCTCAAGTCTCCCATCAGGTATCTTTGTGCTAAAAATCAGATAAATGGGAATTAAGAGAGGTCAGTCAATATGCTGTCATCACTGAGGATTTGAGAAGACTAATGTCTGCTGCTTATACCATTAGGACAATAGAGAGAAGAAAAGTTACCAAGGGAAAGGATAAAGGAAAAAATAATGTAAGGGCTGTCGGTCTCAGTGTCTTCAATGAGCACTAGCCTCTCACTGTCCACTTAGTTTAACTACTGCAAAGTGTCTGCCACTGTAACATTTATGGTAACTGACTTTTCTTCAATATGAAAACAACATACTTGATTTTTTTGTCAGATTGATTTTGTAAGGATTGCTCTCCGTTAATGAAATAGCTCAAAACCCAGTAAAGAAAGCTCCAGAGGAACTGACTGGGGACAGAGACAGAGATTCAAAACTCTGCCTCAGAGAAAGATGACTTCTGGAAGTGTTGCCTGTAGGCAGAGCAATTAAATTCCCCATGGTAGAGATGAGAAGTCTGGAGGTCTGGAAAAAGAACTACAAGCTGAGATTTCCTCTGGGTGCACCTCAGAGCTGTGTATGTTCATGTATGAGGAATGACCTGGAACATGATAGCGCCTCATTACACCAGTCCTTCACCTTTGACAGGAATGAGACAGTTGTAAGGGCAGCTATACTTGTGGCTTTGGTTTACAGCTCCTGGAGTATTTTATGTGAGTCAGGAATTGGTGCTCCAGGACAACACTAAGCCTTATCATCCTTCTGGGAAGGGCTGAGCCAAGAGGTGGCACCTATAAACCAGTGAACAGTTCATCTACATAAGCAGATTTTTGTGATGGCTGGGTTTCAGCTTTCCCAGGTGAAAAAACAAGCTGCTTAAGCAGATGGTGTTTTCAATGATACTCTATAAATGGGACGCAGCCTCTAGAAGGGCAGCAGTCTCACCTGGACTGCATTTTGAAAGAGGGCCATAGTTGCTCTACAGTTTAAACTTCCAAGTGAGGGCCACATCTTCAACAGATAGAAAGAAAAAAAATTAAAGCTGGCATCTGACCCTTAGATTAGAAAGTGTGTTTTAAGTATTGTTTTATTTTTAATATTAAACTTGGAAAAACAATTCTATAAGAATGAACTAAGTAAAAGTATGTTTTAGCAGGGAAACACTTAACGGCTTAGTGCAGCTGCAGATTATTTTTTATAACATGAATCTGCAATACATTATAGAACTGAAGCTGCTGGGATGTGGCAAGAATGCAGTAAGTCAGAAGTCCCTGCTTCAAGGGTGGCAGGTGTCAGCAGGACAAGGACAAGAGAGCAGATAGGAGATTTAGTACGACTGTGGGTAAGCTCCTTGACACCTTATTTTGGTGTCATCTCCTGGGAAGATAGACTATATCTGTTTTTACCCTTGGACACTTGAGAGAGATTTTCCTTGGTTCCTAGCAGGAAAGAAGATCTATTCCTCCTAACCCTATACATAAGCAAAGTGATATTTCCCCATGGTGCTCTGGAGTGTTAAACAATTCTCGAGTTTTCACCATACCTTAGCAATGACAGCTGAGCAGTATCATCAGCAAGTCACCTCCGAGCATGGCCGTTTTCATGGACATCTCTACAGATGTTAGATGCGAACTGAAGTAGGGAGAGGTGGGAGGGAACAGAATTCCCTCCTCAGCAACAACAACAGTCTCTTAGATTGGCTCATCCAGACATTTAATAATTTCAGTTCTAGGGTGGTGCTATAATTTAGACAGCCACCAGTTATTGCTCTGTATAGCCAGTTCTATAAAATCAATAAACAAGAGAGAAGGCAAAGAACAGGCAGCTAACTGACTGTGCATGACTAAAAGAGCTGCATAGTTACAGAAGAAAACTAAGTTGAACAGTATTTCATCAACAAATACTTCTGATTAATGTGTAGGCTGCCAGTACAGAGAGAATTATATTATCTCTGGTATCTGGCATTAAAACCAAAGGAGACTTGTGCTGCAAGAAGATATTAATATATGGTGGTGGGTAATGGTTATGCAGTATGCGTAGGCTAACCCAAATATGAAAAATTATTTGAAATCCTACAAGATCTCACAGTAAGAACCATTAAATATCTAACCACTGTTAAATAAATGTAATATTTGAGTGTATGAGAAACACATAGTCATTTAATAACATTTTGTATATGATTATAACTCAATATAAACAACAGACAGATGAGTTGACATATGGCCAAAGCAAAAGACAAATTCAGATCTCAACAGCATTTCTGTACCTCAGAAGTGCAGTGATGTTGAACATGGAGCAAAGACAATGCATCTTTTGACATCTCCCCCTTAAATTTGCAGGACACTCTCAGACTTTGGGTTGCTGTTGTCAGTGGACTTACAGCCTGGGAGGATAAACTTTCTTTGCAGAAGCAAGTATGAGCTTTGGACAGAACTGGATGGCCTTCCATAATCTAGCATTGATCTCTATACTCCATAAGAGCAGAAGCAAATATGTTGGCAATGAATTACCTCAAGAACAAATAATTGATAGCTACCCACTGCCGTATGAACTTGTCTCTTCATAAAGAGAAAATTATTTCTTTGTGATGAACTGCCTCTAGAAAGAGATGACAATAAAACCCAAATGGAACTGCATCTTATAGCCCAGATTAGTTATGGAAACTTGCTTTAAACAGCATGAGGACTTATTTGAAGGATCAAATATAGAACCAGTAGCCCTACCTCTACATCCTAAAGTGCTAACAACTACCCATTTGAGCCTACTAAATGTTATATTCCAGTTCCCTGTTAAAGTTCAGTAGAGCATATTTCAATGGAAGTGTACATCTGAGTAAGGCTCAGACATCTCCAAGGATGGAGCCTCCACACTCTCCAGGCAACCTCTTCCACTCTGATCACCCCCACAGCAAAAAAGGCTTTTTTTTTTTTTTTTCCTTATGTTTAAATGGAATTTCCTAGATTTTAATAAGTGCCCATTGCCTCTTTTCAGGAAACTGAATACTACTGACAGAAGCCTGGCTCCCCCTTCATTACTCTCTCCATCAGGTATGAGTAGAATAGAATAGAATAGAGTAGAATAGAATAGAATAGAATAGAATAGAATAGAATAGAATAGAATAGAATAGAATAGAATAGAATAGAATAGAATAGTTGGAAGGGGCCAGCAACGATCATGTAGTCAAACTGCCTGACCACTTCAGGGCTGAGCATATTATTAAGGTCATTGTCCAAATGCCTCTTAAACACTGACAGGCTTGGGGCATCAACCACCTCTCTAGGAAGCCTGTTCCAGTTTTTGACCACCCTCTCTGTAAAGAAATGCTTCATAATATCCAGTCTAAACCTTCCCTGGTGCAGCTTTGAACCATTCCCATTTATACAAATTGATAAGATCCTCCCGAGCCTTCTCTTCTCCAAGCTGGACAGTCCCAGCTCACGCAGCCTCTCCCTGTGTGTCAGACACTCCAATCCCTTAACGATCTTCGTGGCCCTTCACTAGACATGCTCCAACTATTGTCCATGAGATGGTGTAGCAATTGTAACAATTCAAAGTTTTATTTTTTCGAATATGTATTTTTAGAAATAAAAAAGCAAAATCCTTTGCAATTTGATGTATATTAAATTGAGAAGCTTTAGAAGGCTGCAGTGCACTCATAGGGGTACTGTTGCAGTACAATTAAGTAGTAACACCACACTCTCCGTAAGGCTGTGACTCAGTAAAGGCATATTTCTCTTATGTAAGGCATATTTTCTTCATGAAACCCCAAATCTCGGGTAAATTTGAGCATAATGTCATGGTTCTATAAAATAAAGCTAAGATTTTTGTAACACCGAATCAAATCATGGCTGTTGTTTAGTGCCATATTTGATGTGAAAGTGTTAACAATCAGTGAACAAATACAAGGAAATTAAATTTAAAATGCCTAGCAAAGCGTGAAGGCAAAATGCAAAAGTAAGCATACAACAAATCCCAGATTTCTTTCTGGAAGAAATTATGAGGCAAGTGCAATAGTAGCTCACACAAAATCATGTTCCATATGTTATTTTTAACAAAATGTATCTCCATCTCCACAGGCTGCAAAGGAATGGAAAGACAAAATGCATTCATGATCATGCAGTCACGAGACAAAGCTCTCCTGAATGTGCACCAACTTTTACTAAATTTAAGGGAACTCTAGACTGTTTGAATTTTTTACAACTGGAATTTGCCACTAACTGTAAAAACAACATGTGTTGGTCCAATTGCATTAAAGTGGGAAATCTATGTTGCATGTCCCCACAACACTGCATGAAATATGTACTGAAGTTTCATACTTTGTATCTTTGTCACCAGGTTTTTGCACTGCTCAGTCAGACACAGTAGGACCGCTGAGCCTGAGACTCACATGCATTACTGGAGTGGCTCCCTGTCTATGTTCTTGATGCTCTCTTGTTGACAGAGGTTAGACAGAAAAATAAGCTGGCTTGACTTCAGCCTTTTTTAAATACTAGGTACTTGCAAGTTTGGCTTAGCTTGAGCAAGTCAGAGACCGAGAAGTGACTGCAGATCTCAGGGGGGAATAGTCATTATCTGGGAATTAAAAACCTTTTGAGCTAGAAATGTAAGATGAGTTTATTTCTAGACTGAAAAAGCAGCACTATGTGTGTTTTGGGGATCAGTGACTATGACCTCTTTTTAGATAATGTGTCTTCCCTTCTCTTTCCCCACGTCACAAATTGACAATCATATCTGACTCCAGCCTGCCAATTCAAACACAGTGAAGAGGACAATTAAACCAGTTAACTTCATATAACAAGTTTCATGCTACACCTCTTACTACCTGTTCTCCTCTAGCAGGCATCAAGGTGCAAAACCATCATAAACGACATCCTCCAAGCGATGGGTAGGTTAGTGGTTCACCACAACTGGTCTTGACCACCACTGACCTTCTGACCGACCTGGCACTGACCTGGTCCTGCACAAGCCTGGTGCTGCTGACCCTCCAGCTCTGTGCACCCCATTGACCCCTCCTCTCATTACACCAGGGGTAGATTCTTGCAAACTTAAATCTGCTTAGCATGAGCACTGGAGTATGAGACCTGCGAGTGTTTCGTTAGCCACAGGAAGGAGTCTGTATCACTGGGAAAGAGAAGACAAAGTAACCTGAGGCCAAATCCTTCCTCCAGACCAAAGTGCCTTCAGCCTTCATTCAGGCAATACATACCAGTGGCCATGGTTGATGAGTGTGGGATTTTTGCAAGACTAGGGAAAGCAGAACTTGCAGCTTTTGTTAATGTTGAAAAAAAAAGACCTACCAAAAAAACCCCCAAGACTACTGAGTTATGACAAACTGTTGCTTTAGCTGTCTTCTGGTAGCAGCCAGTATTTTCCAGAGAAGCCAAAAAGAAACACTACTCTAATGTGTGTATCCAGATGTGCAGCTGTGTGTGCAGGGAATGAAACCCCTAAAGCCTACTGCTATACCATCCTCATTTTTTCCTAAAAAATTTTAGGAAAAAATGGGGCTAATATCGAGAATACATTATTTGAAGCATTTAGTATTCCCTGTTTGTTTCTCCTCAATTTTGGCATGAGGACAGTTCTAAGCAGGAAGACTAAGGAAACTGTATGTGTACAAATAATAACAGCCATCCAGCCATCAGGAGAAATAAAACTGAGGATTGTATTGCATGCAGGCAGTTAAACAAAATTATTACCAGCAGGTGCTATATACTGTTCTTTAGCAAGCAAGTTCAATACAGGTTTTGATGTATTTTGGAGAATTAGCAAATAAACAGGATAAAATCTGATTGCATGAGGTGCTTACAAAACTTGACTGCAGACAACAGCAGTCTTTCTAGTGGCCTCACTGGCCTGGGGTTCAGCCCACAGTTTGTATCAGAAAAGATGTGAGCATGACCAGAACGCGGTGACTGTGTACGGTGCCGGGGGCTCCAGTAAGATGAGGGAGAGCACAAGGAGGTATCCTGTAGGATTAAAGCAGCTGTGATGGTGAAGGTGTACATTAGCATGTCTGTGGCCTTCTTATGTGATTTACAGCATGCAGCTGCAAAAACAGAGCTAAATGGGGGCTGTGAACTTTTCGCCCCTGTTAAATCCATTTGTGATATCTAGAAACATTATAAAGTCCATATTCATGTGTCAAAAATACCCCTTTTTTCCAAAACCAGACAGTTATTCCAATATGAAATATGGCACTCTAAAATGTAGTAAATAGTCACGCTAACTACTGCAGTAGAATAGATTGCTATTAAAAAAAAAAAAAAAAATACTGTCAAAGATGAAACTTAGTGGCTCTGATAACAATCTGAGGAAATGTCCATGAGTTTACTAACAGCAGAGCTTTTTAAGCAAATGCACACTTTGATGTAAGATTAAAGGACAAGAATAGACTATGGACAAATTTATGTAGAAATTAGAAGATTTTTAACCAAAGCAGCAAGATTCCCATGGTGGGAGTAGTGGCAACAAAAGTCCTAACTGAGTATAGGACACAGCTTGCTCAGCTCATAAGCCTGCCTGAGTTTCTGCAGTTCCCTGTTCCTACTACTTTTCTTTGATTAAGTGCACCAAAGATCTCACGTGTTGCAAGATCCAAGGCCTACATTAATGATGAAAGAGTGCAGGATAAAAGATATGGAGCTCTCTGATGTGTCCTAAAGGCACCTGCTTTGTTATCAGAAAGTGCCAGCGACAGAAGAGGTTGGTTTCACAAAAACTGAGCTCAGCAGGATCAGAAATGGAGAACCTCAGGCTGGATTCCCAGAAAGCACCACGTTTAATTCTCTGTTTGGAACCTCCTGATCATTTGAGCTATAGGTAAATGAGCATAATTTTTCCTTTTTCAGTGCTCTCTATCTCAAATAAATTTATCTCTTATATAAAATAAAACAAAAAAGGGTCCTACTATACAGATTTCATCTGAAAATGAGCTCACAGCCATGAAGCTATTCAACAGTTGGGTTACAAATAGCACAAAATGTCATGCCATGTAAAAGCAACCTTTTTAGAACACTTATAATCACGGGTGTCTGATTTTTTTAAAAAGTGTCCTTGAAAGAATTGCTTAAACAAATATTCCCAGGTCAGATTTATACTGTGTTGTGAATTAAAACATAGGTGAAATTGGCTCGACACATTTTCACACAGAAGTGGTTTTTACATCTTCAGCACCCCAATGTGAAAAAAACAAGCATAAGTAATAAAGGATATTAGGCTTCAAAATAATTTCTGATTTAAATATGACCGTATACTTCTTTAATAAATTAATGTGTGCTTTTAGAAACATGTACGTGATTTTGCAAATGCTTCAGGAGCTTTTAAATTTTATTTGTAAGAGAAACCCTGTTTAATGTAAAGTGCGAACATAAGTCTCTGCAAACTCAGGCCATGATTTTCCTTGTGCCCATTTCCCTTCTAATGCTGCAAATCAGTTTTTGCACACAGCACCAGACATCTGAGGCCAAAAGAAGTCCAAACGTGAGCGAAATACGTGCGGCTTTGTTTTCATCAGCAAAATGTCATGAAAAAGAGAGGCAGCAATTGCCTTTTTTAAGACAAAGACCAGATTGGTTCTGTCAGCCTGGGGTGGTGGAAATGTCTGACAGAGGCTTACTGAGGACACAAAATCAGGTGGCTGGTGTCACATCGCCCAGTGATGGGTAGGTCCCAGCTGAGACCCTGGCTGCTCTGGATCCTGTCCTGAGGAGCTGGGTGTCCCCAGTAGCTGCAGGAGGACCCGGGGCACTACTTGTATCATACTCCGCTTTCCCTTGCAGGGTCAGGGATCAGAAAATCAGCTCTCAGCCTAAACATGGTATTGCAGACCTGGGCCCAGGGAATCCTCTTCTGCAGTAGAGGAGCGGTGGGCTACTTGGGGTGTTTGCTGTGATGGGTTGAGCAGAGACCACCCGTGGGCGAAGGCTGTGCCTGGAGGGTCCATGCTGGCACTGCAAGCCATCTGCATCCCTCTGTGCAATCTGTCTACACTTATTGCAAAGTCTTACCCACATGCTAAAAACATCTGGTTTGGATAACCCCAAGATATTTCTCAATGTTTTTCTAACGTCTTTGTCCATCCTTTAAATCTGTGCCAAACCTCCTCCTTTTCTTCCTTCCCGTGTAGTTTTGGTTATGTCAGTTCAGTGTCACACGTTACAGGACTTTTAGCAGCTCAGCTTTACAGCAAATTGCCTTCACCTCCACGTACTCAAACCTGTTAGCTTTTATTTTAGCTGGCTTTAAGGAAGTTGCAAAATGTATTTATGATTGAGTTTTGACCTAGGATTAGTATTATTTATGCTGGTTCTGCAGGCTGTTTCCTTAAAAAACCCACCAGCTGGGCACCGGCAGTTACAGCCTGAGTTTGTACACTTTGTCACAGAACAGGGGTCTTACTGCCCTGTTTTCTCTCTGCCACAAACCCAGTGGTTGTGGCCGGGGGAGGTGAGATCCAGCTCTTTTCTGTTCTCCTTACACACCTGCTGCAGGACCAGGACCCCTACTCACCCCAGCTCAGGGTACCGCGCCATGACGTAGCTGTAGCATCTTCCCAGGATGACTTCTTGCAGATTCTTAGTGGTCCCTCTGTCCTTCCACTTCAGCATTTTGGAACCAACCTCTTGCTTCCTCGGAGTCAGGACAGAGGCCAGCACGACGGCGATGACGAGGACGGCCAGCAGGACCACCATCCCCACCAGAAGGACGGTTCGCTGCCGCGTCCGGGCAGAGCCCTGCTGGAACGGCATCCTGCCAGCGCTGCCTGAAGAGCAGCGGCAACTGCTCTCCCAGCGCAAAGGGAAAACAGCTTTCCAGCGTCCGGCTGGGCGCCTCCCCCCGCCGCCCTGGGCTCAGCCCCAGCACTGGCCGGGAGGCCAGCCTGACCCCCTGTGTCAGCTTTGATAAGACCAAGATCTTAATAAGACCAGGGGATGCAGCGGCTGATCCAGAGCTTCCACCAGAACAGGAGGCTGCTGCCCACCATCCCGTTCTCAGCCGGCTTGGGACTATTCATCCCTTTTTAAAGACAAACAGCGGCTTTCAGGGCTCGACACAGGAAGATCAGAGCCTCACCGCTGTTTGCCTTCTGCTTCTCGCTTTACCATGACCATCCTGAGTTAAACTTTGCAAAGTTATCAGCAATAACTCGCAAAAGTGCATCTCAGGAAATTACTCGTAAAACTTCCTGAGCCTTTGTTCAAATAAAGGTCCCATTGTAGTGACATGTTCCAGCTAATGTGTGAGTAAAAGCTGAACTCAAACAATGCCAGTCTGTTTTCTGTAAATTAATTTGGTTTTAAGTGCTAGGTGTTGAATCTGACTTTACTGAAGGTGATTATGAACTTTGCAGTAGTTCATAAGTTCATATAATTCAAGTCATCAGCACACAATGGGGTGTTATTTCTCTCCCTTGCAGATAGGTTGGGATTAGTTGTCACATGAATTTCTAAGACTAGTGTGTAAATTGTGGGTGTTTGAGGCTGTGTGAAGTCACCGAAGGAAGCAATAATTGTTCCCTGGAAGAGGGAAGTTAGTTTCTTATTGTCCTCTGCAAAAAGAAAAATTCTCCTTTAGTCAAAAGCCAACATAAATTAAGACTCAAATCTCAAAATCTAAGCAAAAGAAGCTATGCAATGTCAGAACAACGTTAACTATAAATTATTAATAAAATGTTGATAATTGCTTACCAAGCATCTATCTTTAACAGGTTGACTGTGAGAAAGGGCACCTGTAGCACATCTCCGTTAGGACTAGGAAGTTCTGAAAGACCAGAGAAATGCTGTGCTCTGACCAAAGCCTTCCCTGGTAAGCAGTGTGTTAAGCACCTAACCTGAATTTTTCTGATCCTGCTTTCTGGGAAATGATGCAAACTTTGGGAGGGTTTTACTCAGGATTGAAGCTTCAGTTTCAGTGTGGCATATCAGGCTGTCAGCCCTGAAGTGGTCAGGCAGTTGGACTAGGTGATTGTTGTAGGTCCCTTCCAACTGAAATATTCTACTTGATATCTCTTCCTAACAGTGTCATCTCTTCAGAAGACAGCTAACAGTCCCCTCAGTGGTCCCCATTGCAGGTTCTGCAAAAACCTCAGGAAGCTCCGTAGGCGACAGTTCAGTAAGAATTAGCTCATAAAGGAAGTTTTCCCCCGTAATCCTTTCAATAAGCATGTGGGTTTTGCCTTAGCAGGCTGAGATGATTGTTCTTTACTTGTTCCTTGTATTCATCATCCTGTGAATATGAATGCAAAGTATTCACAGCTGAATTTTGTGATCTTTTATTATAAACAAGAGGGGTTATTGAATCTGGTTTATTTTTCCCTTAAATATTAGCAAGTGTTTTCAACTTGCTGCTTTTCAGTTTCACTAAATAAGATACCATGTTTTAAAGAAAACAACTAGTCACCCTAAGCAGTTTATGCAGTGAAACTGCCATCTCTGCCTGCTCTGGGTGTTGAAGATACCTATCTTCAGTAAGTCTAAGAGTTGCTTTTAGAGTGGAATGGTGGAATAGTTAATTTAAAAGTTTAAAACTTTTAGAAAACACTGTTTTTCAGTAACCTGGTGAGATAAAACTTTTTTCTCCTGCTCAGATATGACATTGATTCATTAAGAATAAATAAATAAAGCAAATGGTGGCTCAGTGGCTCTGGAAGGTATCCTCGCTGCTGATTTTGTAACAGCTCTACAACTACACGAGGAATGTCACAGACAAGTAAATGTCAAGTCTCCTTTCAGCAAGCCTTGGCAGCCTGATCAGGGTGAATAAATAGGACAAGCAGAGTGGAGGGGGCAGCAGAAAGGCCAGTAAAAAGCACATGCTCCCAGCAAAAGAAGGTGGTAGGTTCTTTCCCAGTATGACTGTGAGCATGAACTCACTCCTTGGAAATGTTCTGGCCCAAGAGTATTTCCACGAGAGGCATAAGTAAGATGATAATGGTGTGTTAGTGAAGAAGGGATGAAACAGTATTCCCTGAACACTGTGGGTGTGCTGGTGGACAGCAGGCTGGACATGAGCCAGCAGTGTGTCCTTGTGGCCAGGAAGGCCAACAGTATCCTGGGGTGCATTAAAAAGAGCGTGGCCAGCAGGTCGAGGGAGGTTCTCCTCCCCCTCTACTCTGCCCTGGTGAGGCCACATCTGGAATACTGTGTCCGGTTCTCAGCTCCCCAGTTCAAGAGGGACAGGGATCTTCTAGAGAGAGTCCAGCAGAGGGCACAAAGATGATGAGGGGCCTGGAGCATCTGCCTTACGAGGAGAGGCTGAGAGAGCTGGGACTCTTCAGCCTGGAGAAGAGAAGACTGAGAGGGGACCTTATCAATGTCTATAAATACCTGAAGTGCAGGGGCCAAATGGATGGGGCCGGGCTCTTTTTAGTGGTGCCCAGTGACAGGACAAGGGACAATGGGCAAAAACTGGAACACAGAAAGTTCCATACAATCTTAAGGAAAAACTTCTTTACTGTGAGGGTGTCAGAACACTGGAACAGGCTGCCCAGAGAGGTTTTGGAGTTTCCTTCTCTGGAGATGTTCAAAACCTGCCTGCATGAAGTCCTGTGCAACTTGCTGTAGGTGAACCTGCTTTGGCAGGTGGGATGGTCTAGATGATCTCCTGAGGTCCCTTCCAACCCCTACCATTCTGTGATTCTGTGATTCTGTGAACAGGGTGATGGGAGGGGAGCACAGAAGAGAAAGTGAAATGAGAAAGGACAAAGGAAGGTGAAAAGCAGTGTGTTTTACAAGGGTCTCGCATCCCCTTAGCTCTGTGGAGTGAGCTGAATTTCACTTCTTTCCTAACCAGTTTTGCCAAGCACACAACCTTAAGCTGAGTGACTTTTTTCCACAGGAATTCAGTAACCTCAACAGGACCCTAAGGAAATATGAATTTAGGATTTCCCCTGAGATTGCAGGGAAGCCTCATGGATCTCCATCCTTCTTGAACTGGGTTGCTGGTGATTATTTTTACCTCCTATAAGGAAAATTTTTAAAAGCACCATTTCTCCTAAACTGATAGCCAACTTCTGGAGCCCTCTGAGCTATGGGAATCTCAAAGAAAACAAATCTAAACTAATCCTGGTCTTATCAAGGTGTGTCCACTCTTCTGTCGGTGTTTACACTAAATCTTTGGGCAGGGTGATTAGAAAGTGGGTGTAAAAGATCAGAAGATTAAAATATTTCAGACACATAATTGCCAGCCTCTGCCTTGATACCATGTGTTGCGACAGGGGACTTCGATAAGAATGGACCTCTATCAAGTATAATTTATCAGCCTGCATACGTACTGCTAGGAGTATTGTAAGAGAAAAGCAGCTAGTTTCCACTGCTACCTGCAAGTTCTGCAGATCCTGCTTTTAAGGCAGCAAGGGATAACAAAACACCTCCCAGCCGTTCCCAAGGTCTGATTGCCCAAAAGTTTGATTCATCTTTTTTTTATTTTTTCTTTTTTTTTCTTTCTTTTCTTTTTTTTTTTTTTTTTTACTATCCATCAAATGTCAATAGTTCTAGCACTCAAAATATGGCTGAAGACACAAAAAAATTCTTCATAGCAGAAATTGCCGGTAAAAGGTGGTGTCCAGCAGGTGGGACTGAACCCGTCTCAAAAAACAGTGACCTGTAAACATAGGTAAGAAGATGTATGTTATGCATCTTTTCAGTGCTTCTATGAAACTCTGGAAGTGGTTCTATCTCAATGAGTAAAAAAGTTTGTTGAAAATATTTTATGATTGTGTGGTCTGCCTGTGTCCTGGTCTTTCCTCACTGGCCTCTATTTCCCGCCCGGATGTGCTGTGTGGCCAGCACTCTGGTAGAACTGGAAACAACGCCCTTGCCTTTAATGGAAGTGAGATTAGTTATACTAGCAGTGGATTTGTCCACATGATAGAGAAAAAAAAAGGCTGCTTCAAATGCTACACAGATAGTTTAGGAGTCATGAAGACTCATTTCATCGTGATGCACTGTATTACAATGATACCACAGTATTCACAGTGCCACTAATCTCTCACTGTCGTGGGGACACCTGTAATTGCTGGCTGTCACTTCTCAGCAGAACTTAGGAATGAGAGAATATGAACTGAAAAGAGCAGAAGTTGTTATAATAATTAAAGAAATTATGTCTTTCCTGGCCTTTGTTGGAATAGCAGTGACTCTTGTCTTCTCATCACTTCCCAACTTCACAGGGTAAATGCTGTCATAACATTTAGAGAACGTTTGAGATGAACACTGAAAATAAAATGATAAATGGGCTGGGAAAAGGAAACCAGCTAGTACAAAGTGACAACTGTGAAGAGCTGTATGCCATCCAGCCACATACACCAGCTACTGTGGAAAATGCTTCTGGGCATCCCATTCAGCTCTCCTTTCTTTCAACTCCTCTGCCTGCAACAACATGAGGTTGCTTTCCTGGAGAGCTGTGCTCTGGGCCAAGTGCATGAGTGCTTGCAGGATATAGGACAGTTAATTAACCTGTAAGGGTCTCTATCTTCCTTTTGGCAGATCCCACTGCACCTACCCTGGAGCTATAGGTGGACAAAGAGACTGACAGACAGACAATGATACCCTAACTCCAAACTTGCACTGGTGGCCATTAAAGGACATGAAAAATGACCCATTCATGTCTTCTTCTGGTGGACAAGAAGCTCAACATGAGGGGGGGAAAAGGCTGACAGATGTCGGAACGGACAAGCAAACCGAGTGATTGCATCGGCTTCCTTTCATTTGTGAACCAGGCTCAAGATAAATTAGCTCCTCATTTATAAGGGTGCAAACAACTCTTCAAGAGCAGTGAAGCAAAGTGCTGTGTTGCAGTAAATAACAACATACTGACGTTGCTAACTGCAGGTGCAATATAAAATCTAGCTGATTAACTAAGTAATTGGCTTTCAGACCTTTGTCAGCCAATCTGATATTGCAATGTTCCATCATCTTTTTTATTTATTTATTTTTAAATATATTCAGCATCTTCTCAATTCTTTGAAGGGATGTTGCATGCTTTTATCCTATGCCTCACTGCATACAGAAGCTGTTTGAAAGTTGATAAGCCTTTTCTGCTTTTCCTGTGCAGTTTGCATATAGAGCTCAGGGCTCTGCTGACATACAGCAACAACCCTGCCCTTCTTTAAATCCTGTGGCAAGTGTAGCGATGGACCTTGCTTCTTCTGAGCAACTAAAGCTGAAGGTTTGGTGAATTGGTCTTATAACCTTGGCCTATTCTATTAAATTTCTGCCTTCTTTGAATGGTGATTTAGTTGGTACCTGACCTGTGTCTAGGTAGTCTGCTGAAGCAATCACTAATGTAGACATTAAACTCACTGCTGCTGAGTTTAAAGATGCATGTATTTGCATTTTCAAGTTTTTATTTTACATACTTCCAGCTTTTCAAATCTGTAAGATTTCAGACCTGAACTCTTCTTCTAATGATCCTGAAAAATTGTAGATAATTTAGTTGTACACCAGTCCTCCAAAGTATAAATGCTGTGTGTGCATGTATGCGTGTGTGCTGATTCATTGCTACCAAACTGTGTGAGGTGGTGCCCCGAACTGATTCCATGGAAAAATCAGTAATGTCTTAATTGCTACCTGACTCTGAGTCTCGAATGGACACTTCTGAACTCGGTAATACACCCGTGTTTAAGCACCCAGCACTTTTCAGTACAAATAGAAACAACATTAGATCTTAGGCATCCTTATGTTTAAGAATTACAGGATAGAAAGTGGTGTGAAACTGCTTTCTCAAGCTCAGATACCAATTTTCTTCATAAAAGTGACCTTGCTGTCAGTGGGTGTTCTGATTATGGCCACTTTAATCTTATTTTTGCTGTAAGTAAGGATATCATGATGAGTATACCCTTCCTTTGAGAGGAGGAGTGGTATGCAGAAGGACCATTGCCATGACCTGCTGCTGTACATGTTACCACTTGGGTAGGAGACACCCTACGTCCCATCAGTGTTATTATTGCAGCTAGATGTGGATGCCTGCACATCACCCCATGCTGATGGCATGTTTTGGGGTTAAACCCCCTTACTCTTGGATGCTACAGGCAGGAGAAGGCCCACCTGAATGCAGGGCAACAGGCTCAAGCTACCAGGCCCAGAGTGCAGAAAATTATCCCGGAAAATGGCACCTGTGAGTCATTATTTGCAGTTTGCCCACTACAGGCTGCTGGGGCTTTCCTGCTCTTTCATCCACATCACTTGTAAGCAGCTTGTTTTTTCCATGTGGAAGTTATTCATTTTGTTTCATGCGCTGCTGAGGGGTTTAGGTGGGGAAATGAGAGTGCTAGATCAGCCCGTGCTGACAAGCACGATGCCTGTCTCCTCTCAGTAATGCATTCTGCTCTCTCGACCGGAATGTACTCGTTTTTTCCTATGCATTCTCACAAACGAGGAGAGTGTGGGAGGACCAAATGTCACCACTGTGCCTTGTAGCTTTGTCAGTGACCTTTTTATTACCCTGCATGCACTCCTGGCTATATGTGGTGTGACTGTTCCTCATCTCAAGACTTGTGTGAGAAGCTGAGGGTATAAGGAAAGAAAGAAAAAACAACACAGATAAAAATCTAACAAATATGATAGTGTTTCTGTGTTCTGTGTAAATGATGTGAAGAAGCATGTGCATGGAGGGCTCAGTGCTGGACTGCACCCTGGGGCCAATGCACCTGTTTCGCACTGTAGAGCCACCAAAAGCCAGCAAAGCAGGACACGACAAAGCAACATCTAAGATGGGAAGTCTTCATTCAAGACAAAACCTTCCTGTACTTGCACAGGCTCACGCCAGTCTCCCTTCCCCATCCCTTTTGCCTGCTGTTTCTCAAACACAGTACTTGTCACTGTTGAAGGACAGGGTGGAGTATGTCTTAAGGCCACCAGCACAAAGCTATTTCATTCCTCTGTGAGTCACTGGATGGTTTGGTCCATCTGTCTGTCACCTGTCAGATCTGCAATTGCAAATAAGCTTAGAGGGCCATGGGACAGTTCCTGGTGGACCTGCTTGGGCTGCTCAGAGAGATCCCCCCTCCACACCTCCAGTTGCTCTTGCCATCTTCTGCAGCTCTCAGCCCCAGCCCCATTTCTGTGGTTTGTCTTTGTCTATGCAAAACCCACCTCCAAGGACAGACCAGTCCAATGCTCTGGTGCTGGGCACCAGTACTGACTAGATTTTCTTTCAGTGACCTGGTGCAGTAGAGGAGAGGTGCTTTGCTGTTTTATTAGGGATTAATTGATCTAACAGCAGTTTCATAAAAACCTATGGAGTCAGTGATCCATTTCTAGATGTTAATCAGCAGAATGGGGAATTTTTTGGTTAGAACAGACACTTGGTCAGAAATTACTGCTTAGGAAATGTTGAAAATGCCCTTATGAAGGAAAACAGACACAGAACTAATCAGTTCAGTGTGGCAGAAACATTTGTGACCAAATGACTATGGCTTTTCCAGAGATGTGGTAGGCCTGACCCCAGGGGACACTGAACATCAGAAGAGCCCAGGAGAGCCAGTTGATTCAAGGACAATCTCCACAAAGTACAAGAGTGTTCTATCCTGATGAGCAGGAAGCTGTGGCAGGAGGTTAGCTTGGCCAAATCAGGAATTTCTGATGGAGTTTGAATGTTGGTAGGAAGTGTAGAGGGAGAGCAGAAGCAGGGATGGACTGTCTGGGAGGAATGTAGAAGCATTGCCCAGACAGTTAAATTATGTGATAAAGCTCACCTACATGCCCACAAGGAGCTCAGAGAGACAATGGCAGGATGGGGAAACCAAAAAATACCCTGCCTGGCTCCTCCCAGAGCTGTCACAGGACCCATCTGCCCATCAAAAGCCCAGAGGAGCACAGAGGCACAAAGGCAGGCAAAACCCAAATTGAGGACTCCTGAGGAACAACCACATTGTCTGAGTCCCTCCAGGGCTGTTGCAGTAGAGCCTTAGCCCAAACATCCTCACCCATCACCGTGAGCGTTAGGAGCAGCTCTCTGGATCACCTTTTGAAGCTGCAATTTTGTGATAATTATTTGCAGAACGCAGACAGATCTCTAATTAATAACTAGTGAAACTGAAGAACTTTATCAGACAAGTCTCCAAAGATATTGGAATTTAGGGAACTGGAGACAGATGGAAATCCAGCTAATCTTTCCTTGAAGACAATAGTTGAAATAAATTATGTACAATTGCAAATCTCCAGGTAGTTAAAGGTTGACTGTGAATGCAACATGTTGTGGAATATTATTTCTGCTGCCTATATCAGAATTTTAAATGTTCTTGATAAAAAGTGTTGGCCATCAGGTTTAAAATAAATGCACTCAGTATGACTGACTGCTAATATTCTATGGACAGCTAAAAATGTTATAAAAATAAAGCTGTCTTTCCAGTTACACATTAGCTTTATGAAATAAAAAAGGGGGCAGTACTATGTATGACAGTCCCTTCCAGAAAGAAAACATTTAGTAATTGCCATTCTTGGAAAACTCATAGTATCACTGAACAATGTAGGCTGGAAGGGATCTCTGCAGGTTATCTGGTCCCACCACTTGCTCAAATCATGGCTAACATCTGGGTTTGATAGGCTGCTCAAGGCCCTCTCCAGTGGAGTTTAAAAAACCTCCATGGATGGAGAATCCAGAATCTCTCCGGGCAGCCACCCTCGCAGTGATTTTTAAAAAATGTTTAGCCAGAATTTTGCTTGCTGCACTTTTTGACCATTGCCCAAATCTTTTGACTGTGCACCCCTGAAAACAAGTATTGCCCCATCTTCTCTACAATACTGTCTAGATAGTGGAAAGAACTGTTCTTTCTGGATAATTTTCTGTATCTTCTTTGGATGACTTGTTGCTATAGCATACAGAAGTGTTTCATGGAGAGTCCTGATGTTCAGGCTTTTACAACAAGGTTTCTGACACCCATCCACCAGCCATTTCAAAAAGATTTTAACAAATGCTTCTTCTTAGATGAATATTTTTGGAAGAAATACTGGAGATTAAGAGAAGCTGTTGTAAAGAGTTACAGCATGGCTGTGTCACGATCAATTATTATTTTTTCCAAATGGTTTCCATTAGGGATTTGATAAGGCAGAAATGGTTGTGCACTCTTCAGTTCACTTGAATCCTAGAATACAATCTCTGTCTCACTCAATTCTGTCCTTCTAAATAATGCCTTTACATTCAAATGGGAGATGACAATTGGAGAAATAAAGGAAGCCAAGTGTCTTTTCCTCTCATCAAATATCGTGCTTTAGCATAGAGGAGAAATCTTTTATCAGTAAGTGCTAATTTTTCCTGATCAGTAAATTGGCTTTCCAAACCTTTCTGATTGCCTGGATAGGTAAGGTTTGTTTGTCTTCGTATGGATAATTATTCCCGTTTGCTATTTTCCTGTGAAGTTCTTATTTAAGTAAGGATTCAGGGACATTTTGAAAGGCTTTTTTAATTGTATATATGTTAATTTTTCTAAGAACCTTTCTGATCAGGAAACTCCTAACAAATACTGCATAGAAAACTAGCTCCAAACATTTACAGCATAGGATGAGAGCTCTTCAGGGTCCACAACAGAGCTTCAGATCCCTAAATTAGTGGCTTGCTTTTTCCATCAGTGTTGTGCTCTGCTGAAATGGCCCTGGAATGACTAGGTTTGAACTGCTTGTTTCTAGGATGTGATTTATGGACAGTAAGATTATTTCAGTAGGATCAAATATCTGGTGAGATACACGGACAAGTATATAGATGTACCCTGATCTTTCTCAGAAGTCGTGACATGTGTCCTTCAGCTCAGATGTTTCAATCTGTACTACAGTTTTGACTGCGTTACAGATTAATAACATTATGATGGGATGTGCATTTAAAGCTCACGTCCAGGGAAGGCGTGTTTGGGAACAGCTGTTCCTTAACCATTCTCCACACAGACATGCACAGTGTAGTTCCTTTCCCCTTGTCTCTCTGATTAGCTCTTGCTTCTCCGGCTGTTGCTGTGTGAGCTTACTTGTAGCCAGCTGGAGACTGTGCTGTTCAGTGTGAGACAGGGTAACAGACACTAATGACTGATTTTTTCTTTGTTTATTGCAAACAAAGATCTCAAAGGGTCCAAAAAGTTCTTCCCCTTTGGACCAAGCTTGTTCCTCCCATTTCTGTGCTTGTTTCCCTTGCTGGCTCTCTCGAGTGTCAGGCCATCCGCTCCTTCCCCTTCACTTGGAGAGCCAGGCACTTGCACAGGTACTTCCTAAGCTCTGCTGCTGCCTGAAGAATTTCCTGTTGTCACTAGTGCTGCTTTTTGCATTTTGCAGTTCCCAATTTCTTTTTCAGCCAAAGCGGAGGGTTTGTTAACAAATCAAAGTCATAGCTGGGGTTTGTGCATTGGTTTTCTCATGGAGCAATGCAACGTGCCGAGAGATCCCCTGCACACAAACACATGCTGGTGTGGAAGGAGGTGCAATGGGGACACAGGTTGTGGAGTAGCTACAGAACAGTTTGAGGAAACAGGTTGCTTCATTCTTCTGTATCACCTTCACCTTTTTTTGATATGCCTTTCTATTTAGACATGTCAGAAAATCATAGAACCATAGAATGATGTCCTAGATGATTTTTTTTAAAAAAAAACATGTTCAGGGTATAGTGTTTAAAGCACTGATCTGCAGAGTGGGAGACAGATGTTTAATTAATCATACATGCAACATGACTCATGCTATGAAGAAATTATTTTTTACTTGATACAAGTTTAATTTTTACAAAATGCAACAGCTGCAATAGAAGAGTTTGCATGTAAGTGAGAACTATACCAAAGCTATAAACTAGCAGTGAAGGATCTTGCTGTGATTTCTGATGAGAAATCTGATGAGAATTTTTGCTGCACTTTTTTTATGCAAAACATCTTTCAAGGTTTAGTTTTAGTGCAGAGGAAAAGTGAATGCAGTAACCTCACCAACTTTTATGAAATCGAGTGCTTGTTTTCTGGCCAGTACTAATTATTATGCTGCTCACACATTCTGAAGGGAATACCCAGCAGGCTCCCATCCCCTTGAGCCAGCCAAGGAAAGCTGACACAGAACTATGCTCTGCAAATGCAGGAGTGTGTAAGTAGCAAAATTTATCCTAAAAGAACTATATGGGGTAGATATGCCACTTGGAAAGGATCCATGTGATGTTTCAAAGGTCAAAAATCCAAGAAACTTGAAAAACAAGATCTTTCCTGGTTGCCAGCTATGTCAAACATGGTTTTGTATACATGCATATAAATATTTGTCCAGGATTTGATGCTGTGGCTTCTAAGTTATGCTTACTGTCCTTAACTTCTTTTTGCTTGACGTATGCCATAAACTTTGCTTGTCATCACTCCTTTTTCATATTATTCCAGCAGCTCTTTTTTTATTTAACCCCATGCTAATGGGCAGTGGTGACAGAAAGTTCCGGGTGAAAGCCCAGAGCATTCATTCTGCTCTGTGGAAACTCTAACTGGATTTTCTGGCACCTTTCATTAAAACAAAGGGAAAAGTAAGAATGGAGCACAACACAGGCCAGCATGTCCTACGGCTGGGATTTGGTATCGTAAGACTGAAATTTCCACGGCATAATTATTTCTGCTCATCTGCTTCTTCGCCTGCTGCTCTTCAAAATGGCACAATGTGACCTAGGAGCTTTTTCACACCTGTACCCTGATTTAGTGCAGTATATAGAATACCTGTGATTTTCTTAGCACTGCTCTCTTGACTTTGCAAATGGGGGAAAAGTCTTCCTGCAGTTTTGAAGTCCAGCATTTGCCAAATTCTTGACCTATAATTCTAGTTTCTGCCTGCAGCACTTCATAGTCCTTGTTAATTATTTATCCAGCACTCATTAGCACCATAGAGCAAATCTGGTATAATCATTAAGAGGTACCCAGGCAAACACAGTTACTGGATTTAAAAATACTATTTCTTCATTTATTATTGTAACTAATTCTGTAACTTGAGTGACTCCAGACATACAGTTCTGGAGGATCCCCTGTCTGCACTTTGGGAACTTACCACACTTACTGCTTACGTAGGGCAAAGGTATTCCTAGAGAAACGGTCACAAGTAAAGGAGTAGTTACTTTATGTCACTGCCTGCTACTGAAAGGAAATGTGTATCATAATTTCCTCCTTCATTTTCCTTCTCTAAAACTTCCAACGTCATAATTTTTTTCTCACGTATTCTGCTAAAAATATGAAGTAACTCATCTGAACTGAGATCAGGTTCACCTTTGCTGCGGCTGCAGGAAAGCGAGGAGAAAGTAGGTGAAGAGGGGCTGCCCAGGCAGGGTGGGGACTTCGGCATGGTGTGAGGGTACATATGTGCCACACTCCCAGGCTCCAGTTTCCTGCACCCTCCTCCCTGCCAGCCTGCACTTGAACTGTGCTGCTGCAGCAAGGGAACAGGAGGCTCCTTGCCTTCCTATTTCACAGGAAACTGTTGGAAAATAGATGTCTGCAGATTGTAAACAAAATCTGTCAGATTAGATTCTTCACCTCTTAAATAAGATGGCAAGTAAATTTAGACTGGGCAGAAGCTGGAATTTGTAAAAACCTGAAAATCAGAAAAACACTTGTTAAGTGCTTGAGCCACCCTAACATTTGACTAAATTAAGACACTGTGCCGCCTCATACTGAGCTATTTTAAACCAGACTTCTTGGCTCTGCCAAAAGCACCCTTCTTTCGCTTTACACTCTCTATTGTTGAAGCAGAATACATCAGAATTATTTCTAGCTAATCCAATTAAAAAGAAAACTATCAAAAGAGTTCTTTGAACAGTAAGTATTATGCAACTTCTGGAGGTTTCAGTTTAAGTTTCACAACATTTAAGATTGCTGATCGGAAACACAGTCATGTCAGCTGACCATCACATCAAAGCCAATATGACAAAAATAAACACTAGCAGTATAAAAAGGGCAGAGAAGTGAACAAGTTGTCCTGCTTTATTCTCATAACTTCTTACTGCAGAGCATTTCAAAGTTTGCATTTAAAAGCAGCCAGAGCAGCTATGAACAGATGTATATGTGCACATGTACACACACACTGAAAAAACTGAAAAAGAATTACTCTGAATTAGTTTGGCTTTTGTCAGATACAATGACTGGAACACATGCAGCAGGGAAAGAAAAAAAAAAAAAGTAGGTTAGCAGAAGGGGACATTATATTTATTTCTATATAGGAATAAAGAGCATGACATAACTGAGTTCTTAAGTGGTCCACAAAACAGGCAAAGACAAGAAATACTACCTTAGTGCCAGTAGCTTCCACAGGTCTCTGCAGAAATGCAGAGCACCTTGTAACGCTCCTGTACCTGATGTTTTCATTTGCCCTAAGTCGTTGGACATTAACAGATCTACACAGGATTGCAGCATCCAACTGGATTCAACATGAAGTGATATACATAATGTTTTCATATGAAACATTTTCCCCCTTGAATTCAGGTCCAGAGACAGCTGGTTTTGCAGTACTGCTAGTACAAGTATGAATGATTGAAACATTTGGAATCTGTATTTGAAGCACCTTGATGAACATTACTAGGCTTGCATGAGTTTACAGAGAAAGGCAAATGCCTTTTGGACATTATGATTTCTCCAAATTTGGCACAGCTGCTACATAGACACAGGTATACCTAGCTGATTGGCACCACTTAAGTGTAGAATATATGTGTAAATAGCACTAACCACACAATTTGTAGATGTAGAAATAAAAAAGAGAGAGATATAAGGGATTCTCTTGCTCACAACTTTGTGTTCATGTCTCTCTCCCTGCCTCCGGGAGTAACAAATGACCTTACTGTTTCTTGCTTTGCTGACACTTCTGCCCCTCTGCTTCTGAGATGCCAGTCACACTGTTCTTTCACACAGATAAAAACCATTATATTAAACTCAGAACAAACAATCTACATACAGCTTGAAATTTGCTCTAATTATTTGAATTATATCTATTCTATTTTGGGGTGGTTTTTTGTTTGGGTTTTTTTTGTTTGGTTTTTTTTTCAAAACAGAATTATTTAGCACTTCCAACAGTGTGTTTGGTATCATACATAACAGCCAGCACTGACTGCGCTGCTGGAGTGGATTGTGTCCAAAGGCTGGAAAGTTTTCATAGGCTGGAAAGCAAAAGTTGGCCAGCTGGGATGCTTGGCTCATGGATGGAAGTTGCCTAAGAGGCACATGGCTTATTAATGGTATTATGCTATTCTCTGAATCCTGCACACACTATAATATACAGATCAGTGGGTAGGACAATACTAAACCAAGCACGGCTTGGACACCTCTCTGTGAGCCTCATATGCACTATCTCTACAGCCTGCAGTCCAAAATGGGTCATGATGGGAACTGCTGTGGACAAAGAGAAAACTGATCAAAATTGCTTGGGTTTAGTTATCTGAGATATGCCTGTGTTACAAACATGTTTCGGCATAGGCAGAGAACAATTTTGAAGTGTAACACAGCCCTGATTTTCAAAAGTCTGTTAACTTCTGATTTCAGTACTTCTGCCAGTGTCTGAAACAGGCACAAAAATCCTTCAAGCTGGAGCCTAAACCCAGCTGTGATACAGGCAAATGCAACTTTGTGTGTATTATAAAGGGACTTGCATTAAAACCAAATTAAAGATTATTACAAGAATGGAAGCCAGACAAATAAGCAACAACATATTTTAGATATTTTATCTTTCAAACATATAACATGATATAGTTGTACCAGAGACTGAAATGATGTAAATCCTAAGTCCTAGATCAGATGCACTGAGAAAACAGGAACAGCCTAACCCAGTTTCCTGACAAGCAGCTAATACAACCACAAATAAATAACACAGAAACTAACAGAGAACGTGCAACAAAATTCTATTTAAAGTTATTTTATAAAAGAATAACTATTTTTTTTCCAAAGATGTATGTGTTATATGGTAGCTGGATGTCTTGGTGGTTTAGAGGAACATGTAGCTGGAACACTTAGATAAGTGTTAGATTCGTAGAAGTAACTCAAGAGATCTTCAAGACAGCATCTGCTTTCTCCTCAATACATTCTGAAGCATGCTGAGTTCACTGCAGGCAGGCAGATGTCTGGCTTGGCAGGTTCTTGTCTGAATTTGATATGCCATAGACCACATAATGGCGATCATCCGTCACATCATGGTGGAAAACCTGTGGAACTTTCAAGAGTTGGTATTCCTGACTGTTGGCTATCCAGTAGCCAGGAAGCAGCCAGCTGAGGAACAGCTGTGCGGATGATGAAGCAATCAATTTTATGTGGTAAAATATTGTATGCAAGTATGCAAGCCAGAATCTCACTGTACAATAGTTTCAGGCAAGTTTGTCCAAAGTACTGGACCACTTATGAAAATCAGTTTATTTTTTCCACTGTCTCACCTATTGTACCTTGTACCTAGTGAGAAATCTAAGCTCTCTCCCATCTGCATTCATATTTCCCCTTCCCAAAACACAATAATCAGATGCTTAGTTTCCAAGGCCAAATGCTAGGGTTGTTTTTACAAACAAGCAAGCTGTGTGGGAGATGTATGGCAGGCATAGTTTCATTTTTCTTTCTGAAATGTATGAACAGGAAGTATTATTCTCAGTTTAATTCTGGAGAATATGGATAAGAGGAAATAGCAATAGATTTCTTCTATTCATGAAAAGGAAATGAAGGGTGAGGCTTCCTAGCAGCAGTAGAATAATTTTTGATACTAGAAGTAGTTGATATAGTAGATACATGATATGAGATAAAAGTATGCAGGATTTTAATATGCAGGTTTGCCAGTCCCAGGAGTAAAGTGAAATTGCAGTTAGAAATTAGTTGAAGCCAAATTTATAGCCATCTAAGGCAAACAGAGGATACGGATTCAGTTGATTAACTTAGTACACTAAAGCAAATCTGAACAAAAAGCCTACAAAAGAAACAAACATGAACTTGTTCCAGCTGCCTCCTCTGTCTGAAGATATAGGTCCTCTTTGTGCTGCTGGTGCAGATCTGAAGAAAAGAAAACAAACAGGATGTTCACAGCACAGAGCTGAGTTAGGATTCTTTTAAATGTCAAAGGTTTGTTGCCAAGGATGAAGTTTGCAGTCCAAGTGCTAAGCTAGAAGTTTCTTTGTAAGAGCTCACCACCAGATTCCCTCTGGCTGTCATGATTTTATAAACAGGATATCTGTGCAAAACCCTGGGAACATTCCTTTCTACTTTAATACCTGGGCCTCCTCGTCTCTCCACATCCATTTACTGTCTCCAGCCTCATGCTTGAGATTGTATAGAGCTCTTCTAGATAGCAGTAATCCTAGAGGTTTGTATTTTCACAGCACTTGATACAAAAGTATCCAGATCCATTTCTAAGTCTCCCTGACATTGCAATAATGCAAGTAATAAATACTGCTACTAATAGACTGCATTCAGCATCCGTTCTGCTCATGTTTGTAAGCCATCTATGCCATCTAGTGGGTATTTTTTTACTTACAAGTTTTCTTCAAACAGGGTGTCAACAGCCAAAGTCCAAATTTTGACTCAGCAGGACCATAGTTCAAGTCTGGAAATGACTTAAGGGGCACGATTACTATCCAAGAAGCCACAAGTATATTACAGCACCTTCTAGGCCATCCCACTGCTGCCCTGATACAGCCCTCTCCAATGCCAATGTAACAGGAGTCGTGGTGACAAAAAAAGTCACCTGCACAATTCTGATGTTTTTGGACTCGGGACATTATTCTCCAGAGGCTGAGAAGGCATCTGTCAGTCTTGTAACAGCAAGAAGCTATTGTGAAAGGGGATGCAACAGAGCCTGCATGCCTAGTCTCACTATTTATTGTGGAAGTACGAACACTGGGTGTACACTAAGCACACATACTCTGCAAAGGAAACCTTTTCCTAACAGATACACACCCTTTCTTAATAGTGATACCACTACTGACCAAAGTGTTCCCATGTCAGTTAATGGACCATCAGAGAGCAGGGATCCATCCACAGAGAAAAGAGATCTAGAAGATAATCATCAAATAATTTATATACATCTGCTTCAGGCTCTTTCTGAAAGGGCACCTAATTTCAATTGAAATGTTATTTATTGCAGAAAGGGAAGTGATTTGGGGAAGAGTGTAAGTATTCATTGGCTTGAAGTGTTTAAGCTACTTAGATTTCAGGGAGAGGCAATGATAGCATTCAGATTGGGAAGCTCTGCCTTGATTAGGGGTAGCACAGGTATGAAGTGAATCAAGCCTACTGCATTGCTGTGCATACAGGAGGGAATAGAAGGCTCAGGAAGGAAAGAAGCAAGGAAACTTTTCCTAAGGAGGATGATAACACCTGAGCTGCTTAGTAGTTACCCCAGGAGAGTATGAGACTGGTGCTTAGAATATGCTAGTGATTGTGTTAATTAAAGTACCAACACAGATAGAAAAGAAAGGGTGGCTGCCCTCCTGCTTACATACTGCAAGCGCTATGTGGTAATACTGGAGAACTGGTATGCTCACCCCTTAGGTGAAAGGAAAAAGACATTAATGGTTTCCAAAAGCCTTCTTATACAGGTTTCCTCAGCTGAGAAATGTACCCACATCACAAAACTTTGAAGGAAATGGTTTAAAATCTGGGAGAAGAGAAAAATCTTCTGTTAAGAGTTCACAATATTCTATTTTTTGAAGCCCTGTAAAGTGCTTTTTCCTCCAGTTTGTTAATAATGTCACTATGTTCACAGCTGCAATTTCACATGTGACAACTGTATTTTCTTTTAACACATGAACAAAAGCCTTAACATTCACTGGTAGAACAAGGAAACCTTACTTTAATCTACCATGCAAGTGGTATCTGGTAACAAACAAATGCCTTAACAGGCCTTTGGAAGCCTGCTCTATGATCTACTACCTAGGAGTCTGGAGCTATCAGTGATGTTTAAAATGCCACCGTTTTCATCACACATTTATAGGTCGGTGCTGGGATATAATTTGGATGTAACAATAAATGTTTTTGCAAGTCAAGATGAGTAAAAGCTTTCAGTGACCAGCAAGAACAGAGTATACTCACTTTCTCTGTAAGGGTGTATTAAAAACTGAACATATGCTACAGAAAGTGATACACGCCTCCTTTTCTGTATTTCACGAAGCACTGTTACCACCCAACCAGAGGCAGGCATGCAGGAGTCACACCTCTCTGCTGCATAACCAGGGTCAGCAAATCAGGTTTTTCATAGCAGAAGTTATCACTGCAGCATTACATGGGTATTAACGTACAAAAGATTTGCAGGTGCTTGAATTAGGGCAGAAAGGACAGTAGGAGAAAAGATGTGACCAAATACATGGATTATGCATAAAAATAATATAACTAGAGAACAATTTTTATGCATCTATGTATCCTGCAACTTTCCAAACTGTGAGGAAGTTTTCATACTCAGATGTTCAAATATCTTATGTGTACCTATACATGTGACAGCATACAGATTAAGAAACTTGGCCACAATTGAAAACAGTCATCTTTACTGTAAATTCACTGAAATGCATCATAAATTAATTTAATCCTCTGTATATAATAAAGAAAAATGCAGATAGGAAGGGAAATTATTAAAACCTAGTTTGGGAGTGATGTTTGCTAATTAAGAAAGTTGTATCTTGGATGCAATCTGCATTCTTTGCAGATAACCTACTGGCCCAGTGTAAGCACATTAAAATATAGAAATTGGGTTTGCACAGAAAATGGAAGATTAAAACAAAACTTCCTCAAAATTCGGACCTGGAATTTCCAGTAGGTGGAGAAATTCCCTTTAGATCTTTTGCCATTTGACCTACAATTTTATTATTCAAGGAAGAATATTAATGAAAGCAATTTAAAATTTGTAATAGATTTTGCATCAAAACACTGATATTTACAAACCTCATTCATACCATCAATGATCTACAGTGTGATAAAGTGATCGGTGAGAACCGATTAACACCTAATTTTGAACAGCAAATGCTCAGACAATTGTGCGCCATTTATAGACAGAAATTGCTTGCTCAATACACAGTATGTAATAAATTCAAGAACACTTTATATTGTGTATGCGCGATATATAACAGATGATAGAGGTGGAATCTGTTGAACTGTTGACTTCTGCATTATTTATTTGGTTGTAACGACATTGAGGATGGATTTAACTTCTTTTACTTACGATGAAAGGGTACACTTAGAATTATCAGGATGATCCAGGCAGAGTAATAACATTACAGTCCTGTGAAGATATAATTTGATTTAGCAACTTCCAGGCAGAAAACTGAGGGAAACAAATGAAAAACCAAAACAAACTCAACAGTATTACTATGACTAAAGCTTTCCTTCAGTTATTTTTGTGATACAATCTACTCTGAATAACTAAACCTATGAATACTACTGTGCACACTAGTAATTCTGCAGACATTCAATACTATTTTAAGTGTTGTTCAGATTTTCAATTCAAATAAAGATTTTACAATGAAGTGGAACATATGAGGCCATCTTCTGTGTCTGATATTGGGTAAGTACAATGTTTCACTTAATTATACACTTACATAATATGGTGACTGTTTTGCTCAATTCATGGCCAAAAAATGCTGAGACGGAAAAATGTGACATTACCTCTACAACATGTAAGTCTCTTAATGAAGACGCAACATTAAAGCCACTTAAGTACTGGAAGGTAAGAAACTATTTAAAATAGATGAAGTGTTTTTGCAAATACACCATATTAACAAAGAATTTTCACTTACTTGTAATTATCAGTACAGGTGACATCATAACCAAGGGTTTTCAGCCTGTTTTCTAATATCTCGACAGTATGAGTTCCACAGGAATCTCTGTGAGAAAGGATTTAATTGCAAATCTTTTATTATTTAATTTCCTTTCACTAATCTTCATGGAATTAATAAAGTAAATCCCCATTACTTTGCCTCTTCTGTATTCCTTAACACCTACAGAAAACTGGTGTACACTGCTATTTATAATGCTTCAGTTGCTTACAGCCATTTAACATTTTATACTCAGTTTGCAGACTGGAAGATTGGTTTCACCCAGTGTAGCATTTGCAGATTCTATTAACCAATAGTCCCACCTTTAATATTTCACTAGACAAACAGAAAAAGAGCTAAACAATTTTAGAAATTTACTACTTATTTAGGTAAACAATTTAGTTAAATAGATAATAAGTATTTAATTTGCAATATTCTTTGGCAGCTATTTAGGTAGTGATAAAGTTGATGCTATCTGTCTTTACAGAATAAGTTGGTTATAATGAATTAGAGTTATTCTCATTGTTACAAGCTTGTACTCTCTTGAATACAGAACAACAGAAAAACACAAGGAGAGAGAAAAAACACAGAAACAATTCTAAAGGCAGCTTCTGTGTGCAGCACTGATTTTTTAATTTGTGGCCCAATAAGCAAAAGAAACAGCACATACAAAGACCTCTAAAACTTGCAATAACATCAGGTATTAAGGCCAGTACTACTTACCCATTGGTCAGTAAATACTCATGACTCGAAAGAAATTATAGGGGGAACAACAAAATCATTGTAAAAAGCAATTAATAAAAAACCCCAAATATTCCCATGTCATCCAGACAAGCACAAACTGAAAGATAAATTAAAATTCAGTGCTTGTCTTAAATTTTCTTTGTAATAAGGGCAACTTTTGCAAAGGTGAGCTGTATGGGTTTTTTTCCAAAAGGGTATGATTCTCCAGAACTAATATTAGAATTTATTTACATTTTGTCTATTTCTAGTATTTCTCTACTCTTTGGGTGTACCTTCTGTGCTAGTGAAAGCATTTTAAATATTTTTAGTTTAATTGCTACACAAATATAATCAAGGCTAAGGTGAACTTTTAAAGAGAAGTCCAAAAGGAGAAATTAAATTTTTTGTAAGACATAACTTACATATCTGGTCCTTCAATATCATCCACAACCCAGATGACAATTTGTGAGATTTTGTCTTTCTGGAGATTAGGTATTTCATAATCTGCAAAAAAACTGATCCAAAAAACAAATCTTGAGAACTATAAAGAACAAGAAAAGAAATAATATTTTTTCCCTTTGCATTAATCAAGGTTCTGATCCTGCTTGCTTGATTTCACATTTATATCTTTTGATTACAATCAGAGTCAAGACAGAGTAGAAAAAATCCGACTGACATTCTGCATGTCCTCAAAGGTCAAAGCCATTTAATCAAAAGTTGTATTTTCATATTCTTCATCTTAGAGGGGCTCAGCTGAAAAAAAGTTTAAAACTTAGAGGTGAACCAGAATGAAGTGAACTTTAAAAAATGCAAAAAGAAAACAAAAAGCATTTGATAGTTAGTAAAAAAAAAGAAAAAGGTCATTCTTGTAGTTATTGTTGCAGTATCTCTTAGACACTTTAAATGCTTTGAGACCCCCCCAGACTAGAAGGGCCTATTAGTTGTCACCTCCTGGATGAGACCAGCGGTGGCAATGTGACCACTGCTCTGTCCTCCTGGTCCCTGCAGGATAACTACAATGTTCTGGTGCAGAAGCATAAGACGTGGTGGCTTTCAGTGTCTGCTGGCAGCCAGCTGAGACCTGTTAATGAAGTTAGCAAGTTCATTTAAACTTCTGGAGAAGTGGAACATGAGGAGGTAGATACCAATAGTTGCCTTCTCTGGTCAACTGGTACAGCGGCAGCTAACCAGAGACCAGGAGCAGTAACAGCAGGTTTGCCTGTTTGTCCAAGGTGTCCAAGCCTGTCTTAAACACATAGTAAAAATATAACCAGAAATAAAGATTTCAATTATTTTTAACTCATCTGCCTATTCATGCATATGTTATTGCCAGCAAAAATGCAGCTTCCTCCAAATATAAAGGAATCTTTAACTAGAGGAGTCAGAAAATGAGGAGGAGCAATGTAAAATAGACTTCAGTAAATCAATTTCTGAACTGACTGATATTATTAAAGAAGTCTACCAACTACATTCATACTGTGTGAATGAGCAAAGTTATTTTGCAGTAAAGTGAGAAACAAATCTTAACTGAAATGGTAACAAGTGACTTAATAATGATTTAAGTATACAAACTGTAATTCAGGATAAACTTTGGAAGTAGCTTTGAAATGTCTGAAAACAGACCAGAGAGATGCTTAGGAAGACAGGTAGATCTTTCCGATTACCTTCTGCTATTAATTATTCAACTCTAAACCTTTTTCAAACAAGATCTCAACCAAATTCAATCATAAATGGATCAGAAGATACACAGCAAAGAAAACAGATGGAGTAACTGGCTTTGTTTTTTCTTGCCAGGCTGTGTTCAGTGGTGGAGACTTCACTGGTCACAATACCACCAGACAGGCAACCCAGGGAACTGGTGAAAAGAATTAATTCATGTGTAAGAGGTTTCTGAAATAAGGATTCTGTAAATTAACAGAAAGAAGGAATCTGTTTCTGAAATACGGAAAACTATACTGGATTCTGGGCATTGACCTGCTGTCAGGTATTATCATCTGCAGACTACTTGATCCCAGCTGACCACTTGACCAACCCAAGGACACCATGTAAGTTTTCTTGATTAGCTGAAAGTTGTGTACAGATATGGACCTTTTCAGGGACAGAGGTAAGTAGGTAGTATGTGTTTTGCAACAGACAATTCTTGTTTCTCTCCTATCCAGAGATGAAATTAACTTTTCAATGACTATTTTTAGTCCTCAGTGAGCACATAGGAGGATCTGTTCTATGGGTTTTTTAAAGATTTTTTTAATCTGCCTTGGACAGGACAGTTGCTGAGGTAAGGAAAGATGTATTTTTCATCAAAGGTAGGCAGTCCCTACAGCCATATATTCCATAAAAGTTCCTAAGGGTGTACTTTTACAATAAATTTTAAATACAAGCTTAAACGAACTTCTGCATAGTGGCAGACTTGTCAATCATCTGTCCCTAATATACAAGGGAATAAGGAGAAGAGGAAGCTAGTCCTTGCTATTATCTTTCTCAGTGAGCTTTTTTGCTTAAACCATAATGGATCTCAAACTACCTCCTCTCTTGGTCATGGAGGAATAAAAGGACAAAGCACT
>NW_010309533.1:57149-63267 GCF_000700745.2 Antrostomus carolinensis
CTCCACTCCTTGTAACAATTTCCTCTCCTTGGAGATGTCCCTGAATATAAATTTTCTAACACTCATCTCTTTAAAGACAAACGCATTTTGCCACAGTATTTTAGCTGACTTGAAGGCTGCTTTCAAAGAGCTTTTATCTTGCTTGTCACGGCAGTTTGTAAAATGCAGGAGTCAAAAAGATTGTTTTCATCCATTTCATGTTAATTCCTACAGCTGAGGACAATTAGCAGTTGTCCCCACAACTCAGCAGATTTTGATGCAACAGGTTCTTTCAGCTACACTTCTCATGCTTTGTGCAGCAGAAAACCCAAAAAAATGTTTGACCTTTTTTTTACAGGCATCAGACTTTGTACACATAAATAAGTCAGTTTTCTTACCCTGGATCTGGATAAGCTCCTCCAACTGCAGAACCATTCAACAAGATATGTATCACCCCAGAACTGTGCTGTGCGTACTGCAATACATAACAGGTTTTTTTCAGAACTCATCTTACAGATTTGTCATATGACTAGGAATTGCATTGCAAGCAACAGCGATCAAGGAAAGAATTTTACCAAGAAGAATATCAGAACCGTGAAAATAATATCAAACTAGCACCCTAGCAGGTCACTCCAGTAGAGAGGACAAGAACTAAATAGCCAGTACATTAATTCAGTGCATCTTCTCAAACTATTTTCTCAAACCTATACACAGATTCTTCAGCATAGGAAGAAAGCATTTTGGCACTCTGTTGGACTTGATCTGTGAATAAAGGATTTCCACCAAGGCTGTCAAACGTCACTTAGGACCTGTATTCAGTAGACAACTAGTGAGCTTACTGTGCTTAGTATATGCTTAGTACATATTAACAAAGCTAACACAGAATTTTAACACATTATCTAGCTAAGGTGAAAGTTAGGTTCCCCTTGCTGAAACACTGTACCCAGTCTAAAAAGTGTATTTGTAGCAGAGGAAATAATCTAGCACAGTTATAGACTTAAATCCGTTTGATCCAGCAATACTTTCCTGAACTACCCAGGACAGACTCACTAATGTATGAAATCAGGACTAATACACTATTTACAGTGACTGAGGCCATCCTCCAGAAAGATTCCACGGCGTTGTTTTCACATTCCTCTGTGGTAGGGCAGGATTCATAGTCCAGTCCTGTAGGAAGGCACGTGATTTGTGCTATTAGAGAGATGATAATGACCATAAAAAGTGACCTCAGAAAGCAATTAAATATATTCCTGAATTACTCATTGAACATACAAGATGGTCCAACATAACATTGAAAGCTGATGATAGCTGCATTTTTTTTTTCTATCATTTTCTGTCCTTTGCAGTTTACACAAACGGTGACATTCTGTGGATTCAGTAATTTGGCTGAAATGGCTCTAACTGTGTAGCTGGGATGCAGAGAGCTCCCTGTTCAGAGGGCTGAGAAGGAGGTTTATCTCCTGTGCAGCGCTATTTAGATTTCACTCTATGCTTCCCCTGACTGCAATGTTAAATATTCACACAAAACAGGAGAGAATGAGACAGTGAAGCTAACCCTGATTTTTCACGGGTAAGAGCAAAATCAGCTCCTCCAGAACACAGCAGTGAGTCTGCATTACGGTTTTAGAGAGAGACGTTTAATATAGAATTTATTGTCTTACCAGCGCTGTCTGCCTGCCCACACCAGTTTAGAAAGTCGCCAAAGAAGCCAAACAGAGTATCAGCCAGAGACATGTAGCGACGGCCTCTGCCAGAAAAACTATTGACCAGCAGCTGATTATTTTCCCAGAAGAGAGACTACATAAAAAAGAAAAAAAAAAAAAAAAAGAGAAGAAATGAACCATCACTTGGGTGTGGACACAATGAGATTATGGGGTAGTAAAAACAGTTTAAAACTTTTTGCTGTTTCTTTCAAAATCAAGCTAATAACCAGGAATTTCAGCTATTTCTTTAGAAGAACAAAGCTTTTTTTTTTTTTATGGTGGTGTAAATTCTGGTTACTAGAGTCTTGAGGGGCATTCATACCATGATGGGAATGGATATAGATGTATATTAAATATAGTTAGGTCTAGCCTTGCCTTCCTCAGTAGACAGATTTAGGAAAAGGAATAAAAAAGGGAAGACACATATTTATAAGCCCGATAAGCCTTACCAGAATTCTCTCACACTGCTATGTTGGCTTATGGTGTGAAAAAGTTGTATGTCTAGCTGTTATTTCCGTATTTGCAAAACTCTTTAATGAATTAAGCTATGTTGACAGGAGTATTTGTTGGTTTAGCTTGTATAATTTAGAGATAAGGAATAATTGTGCTAGAGGAAAAACTGCTTTAAAGCACAACCTTTTAGAGAAGGTCAAAGCACACATTCTGATGGGATGACACGAAGAGCCACAGTTTTTGTACTTCCACAGTTCTCTGCAATTGCCAGCACATCAAACTCTTACTGTTTTCTAGCATGTAACAGCATCCTATCTCAATTATGATTATGCTTGTTTAACATGTCAATGTTTAACATGTCGTTGCCCTGAGACTTGGCTGTGAGAAGTGGAAGCAAGGGACGATAGCAGGCACAGTCTTTGCAAGCAAGCACAGACCTGCAAGCAGGTCTACTTTCCTGACCTGAGGAAAAGTAGAAGTGGAAGTTCAGGGACAACAACAGAGCTCCTGGCACAACAGGAAAAAATGAGAGATGTTTGTAGAATGAAAATAGAGAACTTGCTCAGAAGCCAATGCATAAAATAAAGGCAGCCAAACACACTGAAAAATGCCATCAAGCTTGAGCCTCGTTTGTAAGCTATGGACAGGCCAAAAATAATTAATCACGAGTCAGCCACAGAATGACTCTTGGTCAGTTTTGAACTAAGTCATGGAAAATCTGCTGGATGTCACAGGACTGTTAGCATAATATTAATAATCATTACCTTGTTAGGTGGAATTGTGTGCAGTGTCAGGTTGATAAATAATTCATAGTCCTTAGGTAGAATGCTGCAAGGATCCTTGTTAATAAATGCATTTTTAAACGCTTCCCATATCTCTGAACAATTCTTCTCACTGTAATCATTGAAACAAACAAATAGCAGAATTGTTTTTTCAAAGTAGAGCAAGAAAGTAATTGGTTCCTAACTTCTTCAAATTCCTAAATTTAAATCCCCACAAGTTAAGATAGAAAACGGAAATTTTATCTTCCCGAGATATAACAGAAGTTCTGTTTTCCCAGGAGGAACATATAAGTCTTGTCTTTTCCTGACTCCTAACAGTAGCAGATTAGGAAGAAGTAGCAATGAAAATACTAAGATGTACAGTGTAGAATTAGAAATACATAGTAATTCAACAAAAAAATCTTAGAAGGTACAGCATACACAGTGAGCTTGCTATCTGGCATTGCAGAAATCCTAAAGAAAACAGATTTCTTTGAAATTTTCCAAATTCAAAATGCCATTTCAATTAAAGTGTAGCTAAATGTGCAAAGCTACTGGAACGTAAAATTACTCTCAAAATGTCAGATTCATGTGCAGGAGGAGTTACTAAAAAGTTCTGATGGTAGAATAATGGCTTTGACAGAGAGATGCCTTCTGTGTATATAGGCCCTAGGGATTATACAGCTTTACCTTGCTGGAATTAGCACGGTGACCACGTGGGACACATCCTGTCACTGTGCAGAAGCTACAAGGATACTGTTAGGATTCAACATTTAAACTGCTCATGTAGGGGGGCCTGAAGTAAGATGCTAAGCTCTGCACTTTGACAGTTCCCTTCCGCCAGCTCTGTTTCGGGGACAATAATCACCCACAGAAGGACAGACCAGGCCATCTAGGGATGGAAGTGTCTTATCTCTCTGGATTTGCAGGATCTCATCTGTCAGAGCTCTGAGCCTGCCTGGAGTAATTAAAAAGGGGATGTCTACTTTCACCACTTTCCCACAGCACCTTCCCCACACAGCCTGTGACAATGCCTATGCCAGGGACACTGGAGAAGAGAATAAGGTATTTTATGTGCATACAGCATTCCTAATGCAAACAGCTGTAAGGGCAAAGCTGTAGCTTGAACAACAGTAGTCCTGATAAGTAAACCAAACTTTGCCATTAGAGTGTTTTGCTCATTTAATGTCAGCCATAGACAGTGAGGTTTCTGCTGGTGCTTCTCCTCATGAGATTCTTTAAGCAGCTGCTTTGCAATGCTGAATGTCAAAGACACTTTAAAGTTAAAGGGCCCTTTGTGATGAGCCACACAGCTCCCATGCAGGAAAGACCACGGATGCTCTGACATGGTCATGCTTCCAACTATAAAAAACCCCAATATATCATAAGCAAATACAGGATCTTCATCTGAGAATCTTCAGTGATGCAATATGACCCTTGATCAGTATTTGCAATGTTTAAACAGCCTTACCTGATAAAAGGATTTGCACCCTATTTCTGATTTCAAGCTGTTAAACTTTAGCTTCTGACAATTGTATATACTTAGGTCTCATTCTGCCAAAGAGCTGTTTACTGTAAACACTCACTTGTTCATGCTAGTACTTGTACATGATGATCAACTGAACTCTTAACATCTTTCTTGACAGTTGAATCCAGCAGTAATTTTCTGATTAATTCACTTACTGCATTTTTTCCTTCATGTCTTCTCATCCAGATTTGAGCAGCTTGTAAATCAAAACAATTATTCTGCTCTGTTACACAAAATTTCTTAGCTGACAAATATACTGTTTGAAACTAAAGGGTGGGGAAGGACTGTAGTTCAGGACAATTCCTGCCAATCTTAATAGACACTAGGTCTTCATATTAGATTTATTTCATACTAGTCAGTTAAAAAAAAATAAAGTTTTCAAAACTTCCATTATATACTACCAATAAAGAAATATGGGGGAAATGCACTACAGGAACATTTATGTCATACAGCATACTCCTATTAGAAAATTTCAAATATGATTTCATTAAAATCTCTCACTTCTACATGACCATAACATTTTGTAAAATGCTTCTTTTAACTGCTGTTTTGCATGTTCTGTTTTAATGTAAAGATTTTCTCATGTTTCTATAAACATCTTTACATTTTAAGTAAGTTGGACTGTAAAGACACGCTTTGCTAGCTTCTCTTCTGTTTGCAAAGTATTTTAAAAAAATTATTCTATTTGCACATAAATTCAGAAGCAAAACCTATCCAGGTGGCTATGCCTCTGTGAAAGCTAGCCTGGGGGCAATTAAGAAACAGATAGCAAACAGAAAGGGTTATAAATAATTAAAATATCTGTTTTGCACCTGTGCAATATGAAATTTCAATTTTGTTTAGATTACACTAAATCCTTATAGACCTAAAGTAAGGAGAAAAAACCCACATAATATGAAATTAATTGTGCAGCTCTTCTTTTTAAAATGTCATTTTGGGCTAATTCAGGAAAGCAGTCCTAATGTCCAGCCTGGCTTCATGCTATTCTGAGTAAGACTACTTTGATTAAAGTGTTTAGGCTTCCCAATTTTAAAATTATATTGTGAAAATGTCACAGGAATTAATTAGACCACAAAACTGTCATAAACATGAGAAATACAGAAATACTTTCAAGAATATTGTATTTACAGCAGTTAATGAGAAAGTTAACATTTCCACAATAACAAACCTTTATGTTGCTAATTTTAGTGTATTCTGTATTATCAGTGATGTCCTGCTTCATGACATCTGTTAATTGAAACAGGAGGAACTCTACCTGTCTAGAGCCTACCGCAAGACCAGACTTCACATACCTACACAACTGTTAACTGACTTAAGTTTTAGGAGTTTATATTATGTATTATATTGTAGGTGTATAGAAATCTATAGTTATAGTAGCACCTTCCACTGTGACGTGTTCATAAATTCATCAAACTTGAATTTTAATCTGAAATTTTAGTACCACGTTATTGGCATTAGGATGACATTTTTTTTTCATGAGGTACTTGAATCAAAATGCTTCTGGTAAGTTAAGAATGTCATTAGGAAGAAACATATTGTTTTGTCTTTGTTAAAAGCCACGAACCTGTTTCCAGTCATGTATCTTCCTGTTTTGCAGCAGGAACTGCAAATGGGAGACTAGGGGAAGGAGGTGATATTTGCTGACATTGTGCAACATAATCTAACCCCATTTAAGACCACAGTTCAGTGCTGCA
>NW_010309533.1:63304-67864 GCF_000700745.2 Antrostomus carolinensis
CAGGAAATAATTTAGTGGCAGAATAAAGGACTGAACGCCAGGAGACTGTCCTTCTCGTTTGTTTTCCTTTTTACCAAAGCCCAAACATTGTAAAGAAGACAAAAAAAGTGGTCATTTTAGCAAAGCATGTGACTTACTTCCAGTTCTATATAATTAACACAGACAATGAAAGCTCATGGGTAATCATACTTCAGCAGTTGATTACTACTTGATTTTTCAGGTGGATGAGCTAAACAGTCTCTTTCAGTACCACCGCATAGCTCTGAAGTGTGGTGTGTTCCCTCTTACATGACCTGACATACAAGGCATGCAAAGTAAAGCTGGTCTTCCTAGGAGAACTGTCAGATTTGGTACTACAGAAATACTATCCCCACCATTTCTGTGTAGTGTTCTCCTTACAGAACACTGTGGCACTAGGTGTGGAAAAATGTGAAATATAAAGTTGAAGGATTAAAAATCTTGCCTTAATTACACTCTTTTTATTAATATGACATCCATCAAAGTTCCCAGATAGCTACAAGCATGTTGGCTTCAGTAGGATCACTTTCATGGCTAGGAGCAAAACATCAGGCTTCTGATTAATAACCATTTTGTACAGAACATAAAAAACTGATCCAGAAATGAGCACAAACTTACCCAACAGCAGGATTCACAATTCTAATATAGTCATAGCATCTTCCAATGACAATACTTTCCAGGTTTTGTGTTGTACCTTCACCTTTCCATTTCTTTCCCTGCACTTCTGAGAAGCTGTTCATAAAGAGAACAGGGGCAAGTAAGAGAGACAAAAAAAGGCTCTTCATGGTGAATTCTTGACAGCCCAAGTTCTTAAAAAAAGAAAAAAAAAAAGAGAAAAAAAAGGAGAGTTAAATTATACAACTTAAATGGAAATCTGGAAGCTTAACGTTTAATATTTTCAATACTGTCTATAGCTCTGTACACAAAAGACAAAGTTAGACAGAAATCTGAACCTTGCTAGGGACTGTAATCTAACTGTTTCCTGGAACGATTGCAGCACACAGATACATCACTTCCTCATGCCTAACTGTTCCCCTTTTCAGAAAAAAGGAGACTTTTAAGGCCATGATATTGCCACCTGGTGATAACTGGGAAGAATTACAACATATTTCAGTAAAGGGAGAAAAAAACCCCTTACCACTTCAGTATTTACAAAGTCCTAGGTTTGCTTAATATTCATTGCCATACTACACCTTCCTAAAATATCACAACTGCTTGCAAGCAACATGTTTTAAACCAGTTTCCTTTCATTTTAAAAGGGCTATACCATTTGCACATATTTCTCTAATGGCTAAAAACCATGCTGAAATAGTTATCAAGAACAAAAAAAATTGAAATATGCAAGTAAAGCAACGATTGCATAAATACCCGAATTCTCAGGTGATCTTGTATCACACACAGAGGTAACATTAGTCAGGTCTTTTTCCACCTTTGTCCTGGATACTGACAGTAACATTTTGGTGCAATAAGAGGTGTTTTAAAGTCGTCTTCATTAACAAAACCAGGAATCAATCGTCATGAGAACCCAAAGGATTAAGACATACTGCCTGTACACTGATGAAATCTCTTCAACTTCCGTTTAGTCTTACTCTCTCTCCGGTCTCTTTTCTCTAACTACTTCGTTAGATCATCAAATGGCATCAATTAATCTAATCTTCAGTGTAAATATTCTGTGGTATACACTGCTGCAAATATAAGCACAGTAGTTTTTTCCCTTTTTTAAAAAAAAAAAAGTTTCAATCTTAGAATAATTTGTGTATGGACTCACATTTCTGAGGGACGTGTTGGTTCTTTTTCTATTACACAGCCTCCATGCTTCAGTGACTATATACATCTTTATTATTTATGTACATATTTATACAGTGTCATGCTTACATTGTTGCATTGATGCACTAGCTGATGGATTCTGCTGAAGGCAAAATCTTGCTAATCATTGAGTAAACTGTTGATGATGGATTTCTGCTGTATATGTGACAGAAAGATAACCAGTTGGTTTGTTACCTGCAGTAGAGTCTTTAGGAAAGCCAGATTTACTCAGAAATGGATGTGCAGTGTTGTCCTTGATATGGGGAAGACACAGCAAATGCTGTACTTCACTTCAGTTACTTCTCTGATGCATTTTCTCCCTATTTCTCTTTGTAACCTCTCTGAAACCTGGTCATGCTGATAGGGCACCAGCATGCTGATCAAATAGTTTCAAGTCACTGCTTTGGGTTCAGGATTAGAGAGTACAATAATCCATGGAAGCATTTTTTTTTTCTTAATTATCAACTTTGCCACAAACAAATTTTGTTCATTAATTTCAGTGCTAACAGAAACCAGAGGCATCACTGATCTTCTATATAGAACAGGGCAGAAATTGTAACCGATTTTTGCATCAAGGCTAAAGCTTCTGCTTAAAATATACAGTATCAGTTAAAAAGACATAAAGATGGACACCGAGCTTTGGAATAGCTTTTCTCCAAGGACACAGCAGGTTAGGACTCATCAACTTTGGGAAGAAGATGTGGGTGCTGCTCAGTGATGTTCTCCAAAAAAGAGACGAGCTGTCATAACATCCCATGGAAATGAGTCCAACAACTGCTGGGATTCCCATCTCACCCCCTGTTGAGCTCCCTCTTTCCTCACTGGCCACTTCCAGAAACACAACATCGGGCCAGATGGGCCTCTGATCTGACTCAGCACATTTTTAATTGATGTTTTTAGTTTTATTTAAACAGTTCATGTGATGGCGAAACGAACAAACCTCCAGGGAAATTGTTCCAATGGTTTGATAGCCTTGAGAGTCACACCTTAGCTCTGGCCTGAACTTGTCTACCTTCAGCTTCCAGTTGTTGCATCTCCTGATGTCTTTTAAGAATCTACCCTCAGAAATCTTCTGTCCATGTAAATTCTTGTAGAAAATGACCAAGTTTTCCCCTTAAACTTTTCCATGAAAAATGGTACTTTTTAATCCTACTATCAGGCAGTTTCTCTTGTGGTATTGTACTTCGCCACCACAAAGCGGCTGTCAGTCTTGCCTCCCCAGCTCCAGCAATTCATGTTGGCTGCAGATCACTGTCCCTTGCTCTCTGCCCCTCTCTCCCAGAAGAGGTTATTGCCCATGAAGCAGAGTAAGCAAAATCAGCAGCATATCTGCTCTGGAGATATTCTAGTTCACAAACTGAATATTAATCCAACCAACCATGAAATTCAGTATATGTTTATACTCTGAAACCCTGGAAGATAAGGAATGGACATGCTCTTTCTTGTTATTCCTACCGGATGGGAGTGGTAACTTCCAGTAGAAGGAAGGTATAACAGGTGGGAACACTAATACCCTACGATTAGTCAGGCAAGAACTGCTGGCAGATTAACCCCAGTTTCTGTACGACTTCATGCTGAAAATATGACCTCGGAACTGCTCAACAAGCTCCACAGTAAGCAAGGAACTTCACCAAACATAGTTTCTTGAGGGTTTGTGTCTTTGGTGCATAATTCTACCTACAGCATTAACCCAAGATCTCACCCACTCCCTTGTATGCTGTGTTACGTTCTCTGCAAGAAACACACAAGCCCAAAGCCAGAGCTGCGCTTAGTGGCCAAGCGGTAAATGCAACCAAGTGCTGGCTGGCCAGCTGCGTAACATCTGTGCTTTGCCTTCTCTCATGCGTAACTGCTTTTTTCCCCTAAAGTTGTGCATTTTTAACCTTCCAGGATTCGTACATATTTGCAAATATGATTAAGTAGGCCAGCATGTTTGAAAGTCCTTGGAGGTGGAAAGGATGAGTAGAAAAGGAAACACCCAATACTGCAATTGCTTAAGCCTCATTTCCTTAGATAAAGAGATAAAAAGATTATTGAGCACATGTGATCTAGATAACCCTCATCACATGCTTTCTCCTTCTCAATTTACTATCTACTACTTTTACTAGCAATAATTTCACATTTTATTCCTACACATTACTAGGTTGAGGAATACTGGACTAAAAACTTTTGTGTGACTTTGCTTAAAATATTTCAGTCTGTCTACAATTAATTGCTTAAATCTACAAACTACCTGTCTTTTTAATCTATTTAGTATCTGCAACGCAAACTTCGCAGAGTAACAGTTTCCAGTCAGAAAGGTCTGCTGCATTTATTGTATGTCTGACGTGTTTTTGGGACATTTGCCGCACGTCGCCGTGTTGGCTGGGTTACACCTTCTGTCAAACTGACGCGTGATCTCAGTTCTAAGCGTTCCTTCTTTAAAAAAAAATAATGTTGGATGGGCAAATGAGTATCAAAGGCTGGTGTCCTGCTCCTTTTGGATGTTAAATAAAGGCAGCCTTAACTCTGCTCCTCTGGCACAAACGCTGCCACAAGCAGGGGCAGATTCCCGGCTGGGCCCAGCCTGCGGCACGGCCACGTCTCCCCTCACCGACACCCGTTCACCCGCAGACACCGTCTTTATTCCCACATCTTGTCATCTCCTCAGTTTATTTGGGTGAAGCGAGCTTCCTTCGCTTCATGCAAACGCGCAATGCAATCTTTAATTCCTTCTGATTTAATTCAAGCCGTAAA
>NW_010309534.1:0-848 GCF_000700745.2 Antrostomus carolinensis
TGATCAGCTTTGCTTGAGGTGTGCAGACAGCAGTCAGTCGCCTTGGTGCAGGTGCAGTGTTGTGCCAGTGTATGTTGCTTGAGTGCAAAAGCTGGATGGATGCATCTCTGTGTCTCGGAGACTAAACAAAGAGCCTTGCTGGATGTGTCCTGGTCCCATGCAGCATCTGTTTCTCCATAGCTGCAAGTTCACTCCGTGAACCGCCTGTTCAAGCACAGTGAGGTTTTTCCCAAGTTTGGTAGTAACCCTGCAGATGCCAACTAGCTGTTTCAAAAGCTGTATTCTGCACTGCGTTTCACAATTCATTCTATAGCATAACCACATATTTGTGGATTTTCTTCCATTGTTTGGGATATTTTAGTCCTTACTACACTGGGTAATGGATTTGTACCTCATCTGACCTTATGTTGTGGCTTCATTGCCTCAGGATACTTTCAGGTCTGAGCCTGTGTCTACATTGGCAAGTAAGAACAGTTCTGAGTGAAAGACAGGGAGCTGAGGATGTGATGTCCACACCACTGATGTGTCAGTCCAGACCAGCTTTAGTCTAGTCCTGTGGATGCAGTGGCAGTGAGGGTTGGAATGTGCTGAGTGTGTTCTGGGATGTGTCTGTGGGTTTGATTTCCTTCAGAAGGAACCCATTATGCACACTCCCAAGACCCTACATGACAAGGCAGGAGCGTTCAGAAGGTTTCCTCCAAAAGTGTGCTGCTGATCCTAACTAGAATACTAATGTAAAGATACCTCATGGGAACCTAGTGCACTCTATTCATATTACCAGGCCAGGGCTGGCCTGAATCACAGAATGTTAGGTATGGGAAAGGACCTCAAGAGATCATCTAGTCCAA
>NW_010309535.1:0-1089 GCF_000700745.2 Antrostomus carolinensis
CCTGGCCCCTTGATTCCTCTATGAATTCCCCCTCCCAGACACCTGGGTCCCTTACAAATGCACGGGGACCCCCCAGACACCTGGGCCATCTGTGGATCCCACTTGGATGCCTGGGTCCCCTACAGAACATGCCATGGACACCTAGGTCTCCTGCAGTTCTCCACCCCCCAGAAGCCTAGGTCCCCTATGGAACACCTCCCCTGGACCCCTGGGTCCCCTATAGATCCATCCCCACCCCCGACACCTGGTTCCCCTCCATATCTTCCCTCTCCCGCTGGATGCTTGTGTTCCTCACAGTCCCCTCCCGCAAACACCCTACGCATCCCTCACCCGCATCTCTGTGTGTGCCTCAGTTTCCCTTATGGCCTCGGGGTCTCTGGGATCCCTCCCACTCCTCTGCACCTCTTTTATACTGGCCCCAGCTGGGCCCAATGGGCAAGGATCCAGGAGGAGGGGCAGGGCAAAGAGCAAGGTCCAGCGGATGTGTTGGGGAGCCAGGTGACCAGGAGGCCCCACTCCCCCTCGTGGCACCCTCAAGGTTATTAGGTAGTCATTAACGAACCACGTGACTGGCTGCGCATGTCCCTTCAAGTGCTCCCCACCCATGTTGTCTTGGGCCATCCATTCTGGCCTGGGCCACGTGTCCCACGGGGAGCAGGACACCTGGGTCCCCTTGGGTGGCAGGGCAAGATACCTAGTTCCCTGGTGGGGGTGCAGGACATCAGCATGACCTCTGGGGCAGCTGACAGACCCTCCTGTTCCTCTTGGATGATGTGATATGTCCACGGCTGCCCTGCATTGCTTCAGGGGCTGTGTCTGTCCCCCTGCGCCCCGCTGCAGGCAAGTTCAGCCATCCATATCTGGGGCTGCATCGAGAGAAGCGTGGCTAACTGGTCGAGGGAGGTGATTCTCCCCGTCTACTCCACTCTTGTGAGATCCCACCTGGAGTACTGTGTCCAGTTCTGGGGCCCACAACATAAGAAGGACATGGACCTACTGGGGCGAGTCCAGAGAAGGGCCACGAGGATGATCAGAGGGCTGGAGCACCTCTCCTATGAGGACAGGCTGAGAGAGTTGGGGCTGTTCATC
>NW_010309535.1:1300-3193 GCF_000700745.2 Antrostomus carolinensis
TGGCTGCCCCCTCCCTGGAAGTGTTTAAGGCCAGGCTGGATGAGGCTTTGAGCAACCTGGTCTAGTGGAAGGTGTCCCTGCTGATGGCAGGGGGGTTGGAACTAGATGGTTTTTAAGGTCCCTTCCAACCCAAACCGTTCTATGATTCTGTGAAGTTTGTACCCCTCGTACCCCTGTGAAGTGCTAGGATGCATTTTGCCTCACTGTTACCTCACATGCTCTGCTGAGGCAGAGCCAACAAAAGAGCCAGGAGCCAGCCTGAGCTCATCAAAACCCACCCCTTTCCCTCAACCATCAGGGAGAACCTGATGGAGCCCCAAGGAGAGTGTGTCCCCTCCAGCCCAGGACAAGCTGTTACCACAGGGTGCATCCTCCTCTTCAGAGACATGATAGAGACTGTGATGTGAAGTGGCGAGCAGAGGATGAGGAAGAAAGTGGACAGGAGCCCTTGGCTGCCCTTCTTCCACATGAGCAACCAAGTTTGAGCTCATCAGTGATTCAAGGAGGACAATGAGAGTGGATGCTGACACTCTGTGAGTGGGCCTCAGCACTGGGGCTGTGGGCTGCTGAGAGATGCACCCTTTGTATGTGTGTCACTGTCAGACCTGACCTACTTGTCCCCAAGGACAGCACAGATAGCCAGTGTCATCCCTGGCTGCCTGAGGACAGCTGCCCTGCTCAGGTGTCCCCACCCCGGGGCTGTGCTGCCACCCAGCACTGATGCGTTCAGCCAAGGGGCCACAGAGCAGCACTCTGTGTGCTCTGGGGACCTTGCTGGCTCCCTGGGAACACAGGGCTGCACTGTAAGGCACACAGAGGAGGTTGGGGTGCCTCAGAAAGGAGCTCTGAGGGCCACGGATGGTTGTGCGATGGGGCGGAGGCGTGAGGATGAGAGAAAGACAGCGCAGGGCTCTTTCTGCATCTCGGCAAGAAAGGCTCAACAACAAACAGAAGAGAAAAGCTTTAATAATGTAGAAGAACAATAGATAGCAACTAAACTGTGACATCTGAAGTACATCAGAGATAGCGAGTAAATCTTACGTCGCAGGCCTGTGCCTGCCCAGGATGCCTGTGATGTGGCTCAGAGTGCTGCTGAGAGTGCAGCAGTCTCCAGGGTCAGGATCAACAGGTTTCACCCCTTGATCCACTTGCAGCTTGTCTTTCCCAAAGACATGGTATGTCACAGATTATCTTAATAACAGAGGCACTTCTCCAGCCTGAAGGATGGGGCTCAGTAGAGCCGGCGTGGCTTGTTCAAGAGCACCAACTCCTCAAATACAGTGTCTTCCACAAGGCTCCCAATACACTGCGTACACAGAGAGGGGCAAGGAGGGTCCTGGAGCGCCCTGAAAGGCACACACAGGCCACTGGGAAGCACCCAAGGGGCACACAGAGACCCCAGGGTCATCCCAAAAGACACAAGGAGGGGCCTGGGATGCCATGAAAGGCACAGGAAGGCCAAAAGTGATGTGCTGGAAAGCATGCCAAGGCTGCCTCAGCACTGAGGCCTCGGGGCACACCGAAAGATCCCAAAAGTTCAAAACCAAAAAGTCCTTGAGGAGGGGATGGGACCGAAAGGCACAGGAGAGCTCTGTGGGGCCATGGAAGGCACAGAAAGGCCCAGGAGAGCGCTGTGGGGCCATGGAAGGCACAGAAAGGCCCAGAAGAGCGCTGTGGGGCCATGGAAGGCACAGAAAGGCCCAGGAGAGCGCTGTGGGGCCATGGAAGGCACAGAAAGGCCAACATGGGAGCACAGAAGGGCACAGGGAGGTGGCTGGGATGCACTGAAAGGCCTCTGCAGTGCTCAGAAGGGTGCAAGGACCATGCTGGGGTGCTTGCGAGACCCCCAGCTGTGCCAGGACTCTGTTCCTGCCCGCGCCCGCAAAGCTGCCG
>NW_010309536.1:0-1879 GCF_000700745.2 Antrostomus carolinensis
CATCCCCCCACACCCCCAACCCACTGTGCCTGAGCCTGGCCAGGGTCACAGACGCCCCCGAGCATGGAACGAGTTATCTTGGCGAGGTTGGGCTGGGGGACATCAACACCAGCCACCCACTGCTCCCCAGGGACTGTCCCCAGGGACCCCCGAGCCTTCGTTGCTGGCGTTTCAGGAATTCTGCCTAAAACCAGGCAGCACCGGGTGGGTGCGGTGGGGAGAGCCGACATTTTCCTGTGTCTGCTGTCATGCCAATGGCAATTTTGGGGTTTAAGCCCTTAAGTTTTAAAACTGTGCTGGGAACCGCGAGGAGCCGAAGCCTCGGGAAGGTTTTTCCCCAAATCTACTCGATGCCTCGAGCTGTGGTTTTCCTGTGGGGGCTGCCAGCATGGAGGGAGGAGGTGCCTGTTATTAAAGACACTTGAAAAGGCAACAGAAATGGCATCGAGCCCTGAGCCCTGGTCAAAGTGGGTAAAAAAATTGCTTCTCTTGTGTCAGAAAGCAGCAGAGCATCAGCAAGGACAAGCGGCCTCCCCTGCAGCGAGGGACATGGAGGGGACAGCCCTGGCTTTTGCTGGGTCCCATTTTTTTGCCTTTGAAAGCCTGTCTGGGTGCCAGGATGGGTCCCCTGGGCTCAGGCTGCTTGCGACAGGCTTTATGGAGCGGCTGGTCCTGGCAGTGTGGAGCACGGGTGGCTCCTACCCTCCGGCCCGGGGTGTAAATCGGTGCAAGTGACACTGACGGACACCCAGCACCTGTTCCTGAGCCCCCAGGGGAGGGTGCCAGCCCCGGCCCCGCTCCCGGCCACACCCCAGGGACACCTGCTCCCTTTTTCAGTGTATTCCCCCGGCGCTTCCTCCCGAATCAGAATAAAACGGCGTTACCTGCTGGGCCCAACTTGGATTTTCCAGGAGTATTTAACTTTGCCGGTCCCTCCTGGAAACCAAACAAGCAGCTCAACTTCACCAATCTCGCAGCTTTGGCAGCCAAAGTTGCCTCTAGTCTTCTTATTTGTCACAGAACCACCGGTGCGAAGGCTCGGGAGAATCTTTATTTAGTGTTGCAGATGTCACCAAGGCCCCGCAGATTGGAAATGAGTCCAAAGGATTAAGACGAGGTTATTAATTGGAGGCCTTCCCCTTTAAGAATGATTGACAGTTACTTTCTGGACAAGTAATTGCTCTAAATGTCCCCCCAGTGCGGGTCCGGGGGGGTGGTGGCGGACAAAGCCCCGAACTGCCTTCCCCACTCAGATTGTCTCCCCACAAAGGCGTCCTGCTGGAGTTTGCTGTGTAATCCCCTCATTACGGGCAAGGAAAAAGAATTAGAAACAGGGGGAGCGAAGAGGAGAGGCCGGGGCGATGGGGGGAAGGGGGATGGATTTCCTTCCGCTGCCAAGGTTCTGTCCCGGGAATGGGGTCTGGGGTGGGCACCCCAACCTTGATAAGATTGGGGCTGCGGCAGGTGTTGTCCCCCGAGATGGGGATGGCCATCCTGGGGGTGGCCCTGGTGACGGTGTGTGTGGCCCCACAGGCTCCTGGTGATGCTACCTGCAGAGCTCTGCCTGCATGGGGACAAGAAACAGGGACCGAGTGTGGGGACAGGTGTGACAGACAGCAGTGGGCACTGGGTTTGTTCCCATGGGACCAGGCATGGGGTCCAGCTGTGAGGACCAAGTGAGACCAGGTATGAGGTCTGGGGACTTGCTATGGGGTCTGGGTGTGTGGACCACATGTGAGGAGCAGGTGTAGGGACCAGCCATGGGGACCAGGCACCTTGAACAGCCCTGGGGATCTGATGTGGAGACCAGGTGTGGGGAGCAGCCATGGGGACCAGGGAGGGGGAACCAAGAGTGGGGAGCAGCCACGGGGAGCAGGCA
>NW_010309536.1:1892-2561 GCF_000700745.2 Antrostomus carolinensis
GCAGGCATGGGGCACTGTCCATGGGACCAGGCGTGGGGATAATCTGTGGATGTGGGGCTGAGCACTGGGACCAGCTGTGGGGTCCAGCTGTGAGGACCATCTCTGGGGGCTGTCCATGGACCCTGCCCATGGGGGTGTGGGGCAGGGACAGCTGAGCTGGGGGACAGAAACACTGTCCCTCTCCCCCCCACTCCCACTGACGCCCTAGGGACCCCAGCCCGCGGACAACAGAAACATCATGATGGGGGTCCTGAGGTGCTCTGGGTGAGGGGTGCTCGGTGCTGCTCAGATTCCCTGTCCCACCAGGCAGGTTTTGCTATTTTCCGCTCACTTTTACTTTCTTCTAAAAGCCTCTTCCTGACACCTGCAAGTGCTGCTGCCCCCGGCCACTGTCTCGGCTTTCTCCCACTCCCTTCCTCTCCTCGCCACAGTTCCCCTTTCGGGTGGAAAATGTCACCCCCCTCACCCCATGCTGGGTGGCTGCTGGCCCCATACAGGTCTCTGCCCTCCCCACCCAAGCTGCTCCTGGTGGGACTCCGCAGCCACCTCTGCACCCCCGTTTGGGCCCCAAGGCCACCTCGATGTCTCTCCTGGAAGGACTGTGCGGCTTCGCCTGCCACCTCTGACATCGCTCTGGGGACAGCATGATGCTGTCTTGGGTGTGGCATG
>NW_010309536.1:2577-2899 GCF_000700745.2 Antrostomus carolinensis
CCCCTCGCCAGGGTTGGCGTGACGTGCCCCTTGGGGGCCATGCAGCCCCTGGGGACAGGGTGACACCTCCACGCCATAAAGGGCTGCCAGGGGTGTGCAGGGGGTGCTGCCTTCAGCGGGGTTTGGGGACATCCCTGAGCACAGGGACGACATGTGGGGCTCGGGATGCAAACGCTCACCTGGACCTGCTGGTCCTGCTCTCCTGGGGCCAGTGCTCGTGTCCACACTGGCCACCATGGTGGGTGCAGAAGGCAGGGCCCCCGCTCTGGTGGTCTTTGACAACTTCCCCCCAGGTACCACCACAGCCCTGGTGGGCACAGGG
>NW_010309536.1:3019-3294 GCF_000700745.2 Antrostomus carolinensis
GTGCCGGCCCTGTAAGGTGTTGGCTTGCGTGGGGTGGGGGAGGCCAGCGGGCTTATTTGCCAAATGATTATAATTGCCTTTTAGGAGCAGATAGCAAATTGATTTGCTTCCTCGTCCAAGGCCCATAATCGCTTCATCACTTTAAAATATTAATGCTATACTTCTTTGCTAGTTTCCCAATTACCCTAATTGAAGGCAAATTGGTTAAGAAGGTGCAATGCAGAGTATCAGGGGGTTTAGTTCACTCAAATGACAGTTTTAAACCTCCCTAATCC
>NW_010309537.1:0-5688 GCF_000700745.2 Antrostomus carolinensis
GGGCCGGGCCGGGCCGGGCCGGGGGAGCGGCGTGGCGTGGGCTAGCAGGAAAGAACGAGAGACAGTGATCCAGAGTGTGGAGCTGTATTGTCTGCTCTCAGCGTGAAGAATAAATTACAGTCTGCCAGAGCATGAATTAACAGTGCCAGGGGAAACTGGCCGTGTGCTCAAGTTTAGTTACCTTTTTTTTTTTTTCAGTACAGTAAAATTGTGGTATTTTACAGCTTCTTACCCGGCTGTAAAACCAGACGTGCCTGTGCCATGGCTTAATTTTCAGCCTGCAGCTCCTCCACAAATACGTGTTCGCAGTTCAGTTAACCTCCAGGAACTTTGAAGCCTATTGATAATAAATAAGTAGAAACCAGTAGATAAAATATTGTCTCAGGCTTTGATTTGCTGCTGATGGTGTAAAGTTTAATCAGCAAGCACGGGTATATAAGAAAAATATTAACACCATCAATTGTAAGCAAAATATCAGTACCAGCAGTTTCGAGCATACAGCTCTGTACAGTAAAAAAAGAGGGGAAAAAAAATAGTTGCAAGATAAACAAAAATGTGTCGGTAACACCCTTAAAAAACCTGTTAATGCAATGCACTGTTTAATGCCTCCTTTCTTTAAAAAAATAAAAATAAAAATAAAAAAAACCAACAAAACAGTTGTCCTAGTGCCAGAGTTTGATTTGTGTTGATACCAGTTTAATGCCAAGTTTGCTATAAAACAGTACTGTTAAAATACAGTTTACTGAAGGAATTGTTTTTGCAAAATGCTTCATTATTATTTGAAGGAAAGAACGTGAAAATATAAGGATATATAAGGATATCCTTGTTCAGCATGCCTGTACAGTTCAGAATCACTTACTTCAAAATTGTCTTTATTTGGTATTTAAATGTTTTTCCCCATAATTTAATATGCCACTGATGCACTGGAATTAGTAAGAGTTATTAAACAGTAGAACTTCCCCAAGTAACCTGTACAGTGTGTAATTAGTGTCCTTTCTATGAAGCGTACACCAGCTATAATCCCACAGAGCACCTTAGGTCCCTTTAGGGAATGACAGACAAGACTGCTTTGCTTTTATTTTTTTTTTAATCCTTGGAGAGTGTCTTTAAAAAGAAAAACTCTCTAAATGTTTAGCTATTCTTAGTGATGTTCTTTATAACATGTACTGGAATTATTTTAATGATATTATGAAAAAAAAGTGAATTTACACTTTTCTGGATAGCTTAATCCTAAAAAAGAAATACGTTTGATTGGATTATTTTTGAAAAAGTCATGTACCTGGTAATTTTTTATTAGACATTTCTGGAGGTTGTTAGGTTAGAAACCACCCTGTATTGAAAATGAGCTCTATTATTTAGAAAGAAAAAAAATCACTAGTCTGTTGAGAGCTGACTTTAGTGTTGATGTCTGCATCACATAAAACTGAGATGATGGAATGAGAGATACCACTCCGAGTTAAAATATAAGCAAATTAATTAGTGTATAGCAGGAATATCTACAGTTTCAAATAGACAGAAGTTGTGATAAGGGGAAAGAGAGAGGTTATAAAATTATGTAATAGTATAAACTGCGGTGTGAAAATGTTGGCTTATTACTATTTACATAATTTGAATTTATTCAGGTATAATGGATCTTAAAATAATTCTTCCACTTCCCTTTTTGGAATTCCACTTCTATTAAGTGAAGCTTACAATTTGGACTTTACTTAATTGTTTTCCTTTTTCCTGAGTGCTTATTTTTTAGTACGGCAGTAACCTGAAGTTAGACAACTTTCAATCTTATTTTACAACTATGGTGACAGATATAATGCATTTATATATCTCCTTGAAGAAGGATAACTTTCAATGAATGAAGCTGAGCCATAATTGTGTAAAGGGGATGCACTTTTAACCCTCCAAATGCACCAGAATTATCCCAGTTATGAGGCAGGCAAAAGCAGAGATGAAACTCAGCTGTTTTCACATTTCTGTAAAAAGTGAGAAAGGAAGGGATAGGTATGGAGAGTAAAGAACATGGAGATCTGTATTTTTATATAAAAAGTGCAAAAAGAGATAAGGAGCTAAAAATAGTGTCTGAGAAAAAAAGGGAGAAAGTAATTCAGAAAACCTATTAAATGCAAGTAAAACACTATAAACTAAGATACTCATATACGTGAGTCTGATCCTTCCCTAAAAACCAGGTCTGTCTTTTATATTATATTGGCATTAAAAGTTGTTGAATGCACTATCGCATATATTCTCTTTTTTTCTGTATAGGGTTAACATTCTCATCTGTGCATGTTCTGTTGAAATAAAATACTATCACGAATTTCATGCCATTATTTTTAAACAAAAATGATAAGCGTTTTAGCTGGACATTATGACCGTGTGCTGCTAAGTCTGTTATCCAGAAATTTTGCTTGCTTTTAATTTTTAACCACCCAGAATTTATGCATACACATCCTCTGCATCCACAGTCTTTATGGAGATACTAAAGTTATTAGAAGAGGTCAGAATTACTAGGTGTCATTTTACTGAAATAAAAATTTGAGGGAAAGTTACTGTTTAAATATCTTGTCAGCTATGTCCTGATAATCTCTAGTATGCTTTTACTATAATTCCTTAAAAGTAACTACTAAAAATATTTTGTGGTTTCACACCATTAAAAAAAAAAAAAAAAAGATGGTAAGGGTAAACCATAAAACATATATTTGGCTTACAAAAGAAATGTTTATTCTCCTCAGAATGCCAGTGGTTGAGCATTTTCTTGATATTTGAGGCTGGATAAAAATGTGTAACAGAGGTTCCTTAAATATGCCACTGCAGTAGTCATTCAAGATGTGGCACAGCCTGCCGGTTCTGAGAACCCCACACGTGCCACCCTATACTTTCTAGACTTGGCTAATATTGTGCATTTTAATAGAGCAAATGTGATTAAACTCAGGCCTGAAAACAATGAGATGGGTTTTCATATACTTGATGATTTATAGGTAGAAAGTACATTCCATCAAATACAGTATATACTGTTCTTAGGGTGCTTGCTTTTGCCAGTCTTACCAGTTAGGCAGAGTACAGGCAGCTCTCACAATGGCTGTATTACAAGCTGTAATATATTGTCAATAGTATTAAGTCTTTGTCACTATCATTGCCACAGCCAGTCATTTAAATACCACATTTTTAAAAATCATGTGAGTTTATATAAGAAAGAAATGCATCTTGGAAAAAATCTGAGACTCTAAAGACCTCTGCTCCATTTTGCAGGATAGTGCATTTTTAAACAGAAAGTTGGAGAGCAGCCTCTTTGGATTGGATCTGAGAGTTGCAAGGGACAGAAACTCACATCTACTGGTTTTCTTTTTCCATTGCATTTTTTTTCTATCATCACCTTGTGATCAGTATTTAGAGGAATAAAATATCAATATCTTTTTTCCTGAAGAGTATTTTACACGGTCTTAGAAACACATCGTATTGCCTTTTCCAGTTAGTTGAAACTGCCTAGATGTTTTAAAAGTACATCAGGAAAGCAATGATAGCATAAGCAAAATAAATATTAAATGAGCGGTACAACTATGACTTTCCTCAAGTAACCATGTGATCCCCTTTTTCTTATGGTAACATATTTTCCACAAAGAAGACTCTTCAAGGTTGAATCCTGTACAGTCTCCTTCCCCCCTTACTCCCCCTCCCACCCCCCCCATGTAGGGCAAATCAAATGCTTGACGACGTTTTTTGTTAGGAAAGCACATAAAAAATATTTTTGAATATACCAATAACAGAAAAAGTATATATAATTTTATTGCAAGAAGGAGATTTCATTGGTTGAGTGAAATGGCGAGATGTGACGCAAAAGGACACTTGGACGGGTAGAAATGCTGATGTATGCCAAAGCAGGCGTACCAAGAAATGCTGTTGCTATGAGAGAAACAGAGGGAGAGAGAGGGAGAGGGGGAGAGAGATCGTGAGAGAGCAAGTTGTGGAGGCCTGATTTCTTCCTTTTTGGCTCATAGCAGGGAGACTGCAACATCTCCAGTTCCTATCACGGTGGGTTTAGAAGCTTTCGGTGGGTATTTTCATTAGACCGAGCATTTAGAGGAGGGGAGGAAGATGAGAGAGAGATGCAGGTCACCTTAGAGTACAAAAGCAATTGGAAAGTAGGAGGCTGTATGTACTGAGCCAATGATCTGTGCTATGATAGATATACAAATTAGTACGACAGATGAAGCAGCTTAGCTCATTATCCACCTGATGGCATTAAGACTTACAATTCAAAATTACAAAATTAAAATGCACACACACAAAGACACAGACAGACATATATTTAGAATGACCCCACCTTTTCAGCTTATGAATTATCCAGCTGGGATACCGACGTCTCTTGTGTAACGTTCCTAAAGAGCTGCAGTAAATTCACCTTGTGAGTCCATTAGCCAGAAAAGGTGGAAAATAATTTGCAGGGATTTTTTTTTGATTTTTTTTTTTTTTTTTTTTTTTTGTCTCTCTTCTTCGGCAAGGGGGGAAAAAAGTTTGTGCTATGAACTTAGCCTTGCAGCTTCTGGAACGTGAGCCAAAAGGGGCAGGAAGTTGTTTTACAATAGCGTTACAGTGATCTGCCACAAATGGAAAAAGCCAAATGTTGGACTCGGCAAAGAGAAAAAACATCCTTTTCCCCCTCGTTTCCCTCCTTTTGCCCCGTAAGAGAGAAAAAGGAACGATGAGCTAGAGGTTCTTTTTCTTTCCTAATTACTTCTTGTAAGTAATGGAAAGATTATCTTGCTTGCATATTCCATGGCAAGCACGAGGGAAAGAAGTATCAAAGGGACGTTTAAAAAAATGCACTTGGTAACTAGCAACGGGACTTTTGGCACAATTCCTTGAGTTTGCTTGAGGTTATGGAGGGGGGATGGGAAGAAGAAAAGCCAGTAGACGCAGTACGTTTTCTTTAAAAAAGCAGAGGGGGAATGGAGGAGAAACTATATAAAACTTTTTTTTTTTTTTTTTTTTTAAGGAAACGTGTGTTGATCCTCTGAAGCCGCATCCTCAGGCATTTGTGGCCCGTCTTTGCAGTCCGATATGTTTTTTTGTGAGTGTGTGTGAGCGCTCTCAATCAAACAGCAATCATGGCAGCTGTTTTTCTTCCAGCACAGCAGTTGAGCTGTCTCGCCCAAATGCTTATCAGCTTTTGACTCGGTGCCAAGATAGTTATAAGGGCCAAGCAGCCTGAGCTTGGCTATGCAGCTGGTTTAGAAGCAAGGGCATGAGAAAACAAAATCACGGAGGTTTGGTTGGGTTGTTTTTGGGTTTTTTTTGTCACATGCAGTAGTTACTTTTTCAAATACCCATTTTCAGCTCTGTGGGTCTGGGGTTTTTTTTGTGCGTGCTGCAGTTTCGTGGTCCTTGCGGACTGCTTTGCTACAGAGAGACGTCTAGGTATGTGTACGTACATACGAAGAGGAGCCCTCTTTTCGTTTTAATCCCGGAAGATATTTCCGTGAGACCTTCCCCCCCCAGTTAGAAGCCTCATTAGCCGCACTGCCCTGTCAAGCATACTGCCGTAGCTTGGGTGCGTTTACATCCCAGCACAGCACCGCAGCGCCTTTCCTCCCCGGGTTTCTCCGCGGGTCCCCTCCCGCCAGGGCCAGGGCCAGGGCCGTCCCCATCCCGGCCCCGAGATGGCCTGGCCGGAGCGCCGAGCGGCTCCCGCCCCCGGGG
>NW_010309538.1:0-16899 GCF_000700745.2 Antrostomus carolinensis
AGAGAGAGAGAGAGAGAGAGAGAGGAAGTAAGAAAAAAAAGAATAAAACAGAAAAAGAAGTAGCAATATCCATGCACACTGGTCACAGTCCAATACCTCTCAGGCTTGGAGCTTGCATACTTGACCTAGACCAAGTATGGGTGTAGCACACAGGGCACACACACATATGCAGGTGCTGCTTTCCACTCTGAGCAGGAAAGCATGTCACAGGTAGAAAAAAACTTGCCGGTAGTTGCAGAACTGTGTTTGAGGTTCATCATATCCCTTGGGAAGTGACTCCAGAGGCGTTGCACACCATTATGGCTAATGAGCTAGGGAAGCCATGGTCTGCAATGGGGCTCTGCAGGGAGCATTCACTCCTCTAGAGAGTTACAGAAATAACTTCTCCTCAGCTAAAGATTTAAAATTCAAGGTTGCAGTGGTCAGTGAAAGGGAGGCCATGATCCCACCACATCTGCTTCAGATGAAACATCTGGGCTAAATGCATACACACAAACACAAAGCCATTGCCATTCTTGAATGTGGTGGCTTCAGTATGTATTTTTAGTAGTTGATCAACACTGCTCATGCTTACTAATTAGACACCAGTATACTAGACCCGGCAAGGAGTGAAAGAAATTACCTGTAACCTATTTTTAAGACTACTATATTTCCTTTCTGGGAAGAAATGGAGATTTGACTTCCGAGGGGTGTCACTTTATGGCTATATAGCTAAAGCTACTTTTTTGTTTCATAATTCATGGTAAAGCCAGAAAGCAGCAGAGCTTCCCTCAGCAGTGAGTGTCACTGTCAGCTCTTTAGATGGGGCTGTGGTGATCATTTGGGATGCTCCAGTCTCTGTTCGATAACTCTTTCTGCCATGAAATGTGTTTGTTTTAATTAAAATCCATTTCTAGCCCCAATTTTCAAATGTTTACTGTCCAACTGTATTCATACAAGTATCATTTAGATACTGTGGTATCTATATTCATGTTCAATCCATTAAGCATCAACTGACCCATTAGTTAATTTTGTGACACATGATATCACAGAACTAATATAACAAAAAATTGAGTCCTATCGACTCAAGCCATGAGTGACCCCTTTCGTACTTGGTTCCCTGACCTTCTTCTTTTAGTTTGATTCTTTCTCTAAATCTCCTTCCTCTCACAGCACTTATCATGGCAGGGAATTTGGTATACACGTACACACACACACACAACCCCCCACATACACATCCTATCTTAAGTCAGTTTTTTTAATCAAACAGGGCTGTGACTTCTTTAATTTCACAGAGACTGAGAGGTCAAATGAACTTATTAGAATGAGAATTTTCAACAAGCAGCATGCTGAGTTTGAATTTATTTATTTCTCCCTTTTATATTTTTCCTTTGCATCCGCTGAAGGAATCTAAAATCCAGATCATCCCAAGAATATGTTCACCCACAGAGAACTCCAAACCAGATAAGGGGATTAATAATTGTACAGTCCACGGAATGCAAATATCTTAATGTTCTTGAAGATTATTGTGGATTTAGAAAAATAATCAGAAACACCACATAGGTTTAGATATTTTTAGAGTTTTTTAGCTATAAATAAACGTAGAAGATGATATTGTAGGACATATTTCTAGTCTAAATTACAAGATATAATTTCACTGAATCATTTTGCTCTGCTAGCAGAGTGGGTTGAATTTGTGTCTCTATGGCCACAGACCGCATCATTCTTGATAGGCAAATCTTAGGTCTGTCTGCACGGGCACTTGAAAGTCACTGTAAAAGGCACTGTAAAAGATGAGAAGACAGAAGTATAATTGTTAGGACCTACAAAGCACAGAGACCCTGTAGCAATGGTGAAAAAGGAGAAAAGGCAAGGTGGCAGGATGACATGCAGCTGAAGCTGCCGAACAGGGAGGGGACATCAGACCCAGAGTAGAGATAGGGGTCCCAAGCCCTCAGCCCATGTACACCAGAGGGAAGGAAAGCCATGGCTAGGAGGCACAGCACCAATAGGTGTGGATGCTGGGGGTGACAGGGGCCTTGTCCAGCTGGTGAGACAGGACACAAAGAGAAACTTCCAGAGAGGGTTTAAAGCAAGAACCTGCATTAAACACCCTGAATCACATCGTAAGAAGAACCATTCTCTCTCCATCAGCCAGAGGAGATATAAAAAATCTCAAAATGTCAGGAATGTCAACATCCCTTTAGTCCTTATCCCCAGATGGCCAATGCTATGTGTCCTACCTGTCAGGCACATCACCCAGGTGCAGCCCAGAGCCCTTCACCTGCAGCCCAGGAGTGAGCGCACCCCCCAGATGTACCCACCATTCTGGCCCCTGGTTTGCCCTTGGTTCAAATGCCTGCAAAAGAAAGTCTCCCCAAGAAATGCTCTGACTCTTTCTGCTTCCTGGCAAATTTGAAATAGAACAGTAACTGTGGTATTGTATGTACCTCCTGATCTTTTAGTCCCAACTGGACAATGGAAGTAGGGAGATTAATGAAAAATAATGCCCCTCTGCAAATGCTACTGTTTCTTTTTTAAAATAGGAAGAAAAATGAGGGTGGACTTGGAGATATAGAAAAAAAATCGATATTATCTCTTAAGTTGTCCATTGACACAAATCCTTATTTTAACAAAGAGAACACCAACAGAATTCTAGATTCATTATTAGACAGAATAATAATTCAAAAAATGAAATAACATATCAGCTTTTCTCATCTGAAAATTTTCCTCCCTTGCAATTTAAAGTAGGAGTGAAAATGAGTGTATTTATCTCCAACGAAATGTCATTAACAACCAAAACCTTCAACCATTGAGATCTAAAATGTGACATTTGCAGCATGTGCAACAAAGGCCCCGAATTAGTCACAGTAAAAATCAACACGGAAAACATGAACTGACATCATTGTCTCACCTTTACATCAGTTTTCAGATATGACAAGACACTAAAGGATTTTCAAATCATAAAAGTCAAAGTAATCTGAAGGTGGCATGGGGTAGCACTCACTACTGGACTACAATAAGCTCATAGGGCATCCAACAAACCAATGCAAGAGGTGTGAGAATCGTTCAGACCTGCAAACTAGAACAGATTTTGCCAGAACAGGGGGGACACCTAGCACCATGCTATTTGCGTGTCAACCACGAAGGCCAGCAAAGCTTTCAGCAGGCTCAGGATACTAAATGAACTCATTTGGCCTCAAAGCACATTATTCACAAAAACAGACATTATTTGTGCTGTTTCAGCCATCCCATTCGAGGGGAATCCTGTAAGAAAATCTGAGTTTCCACCTAAACTCCGGGGAAATACGCTTTCCTTTTAATCTTAGCTTTGTTCAACAAGAAACCCTGATTAAAGCCTCAGGGATGCAAAGCCAGCCTTTGTAGAACTTGGGAAAAGGGTGACACAAACCTGAACAAGCCACAGTGGTCAAGGGGTTGTGTGCTTTTTCTAAACCAATCTAGTCATTCTTATAAGAATCTACTGCTTGGGCACAACAAAAACGGTGGGTAGCAAGTGCTCTGGAAAAGGTTTAGGAAAACCTCAGAATAAATAGCTTATCTGCCTGCAAAGAAATTTTATGTCAAAGTCAGGCATCTGGTGACTTGCTATTCCTGAACTTCTAACATGAATGACAGTAAGGAAAAGTGCATGGCTTTGGAAGAAGGCTCTCAACAGGTTTCTTAGACAATGATAAGCATCTGCTTGTGCTCAGTTTCTGAAGCCTAAGCTTCTTCAGACTTTCAGCAGTGATGTGAAGAGAAAGTGGCCTGCTTCTTCAGAACATTGATTTGTTATTAAAATATGTCCATTGCTGAAGGCAGACAGACATAAACTCTGCTCTCTGGCCATGATTTATGCCTGCCACAACTGACTCTTCCTATCTAGGTCTGGGAGTTTTTTTGATATTTCTTTAATCTACTACCAAATCAGTATTATTTTCTTAAAGGTTAATATTAATCTCCCTTGATGTCAAAGTAATATTTTGAAGAACTACTTTTTTTTTTTTTTTAATTGTGAACCACCTGCTTTCTATAGCAAAACAGTAAAATTAAGGGGTTCTAATTGTACAGAGTATCAAGGGCCAACACTGGATTCTTATGAAGCCAGAAGGACATTTTTTAAAGTAGCTTCAGTGTACAATGATATGAAAGAGCAATATAGTTAAAGAGCAGTCTTCATCTTTAAGGAGTTACTAGGGGAAATTTTCAGGGTGGAGGAGAAAATGAAAGAAACTTTGGAGGCAGTTTGAACCTTACCCCCACTGTCCACCACCCTAGCACCACATATGGGTACTTAGCACTCAAAATGGAAAAATAAAGCCACAAAACCTAAGAAGGTGCAGACAGCACAAAACACAGCTGAGAGTGACAACTGATTGTGGCAACAAAGGAAAATGGACTCCTTCATCTAGTTAATTATAGCTTGCCCCGTGTTACTGGGCCCATGCTCTGGGGGTGTGCACGTGTGTGTGGATGTGCGTGCACTGCTGAATTGCTCTGTTAAGGCGGGCAGCCTCGGTATTTCCCTTTTAATGATGCTGCCAGATGATTAGCGCAAAAGCTCTTAATGAATGGGCAGAGAGACTGCCAGGCAGCAGCAGCAGCCCAGCTCTCCCCAGGGGCAGGCTTGCCACAGAGGATCCTTTCCTGGGTATCAGGCTCCATGACCCATTCCAACAATAACAGGGCCAGCTGCAATGTATGTCTGAGGCAGGGCATCATGCCCTCTGGTCCAAGATATACATGCAAATCCTTTACAACAGAGCTGAAGAAAGAAATCATGCAAAACAGAGATTCTTCAAAAAATAAAATTACATCTACTATAGAGAAGAATATTCTGATCAATGATGGAGTGTGTTGTTTACACCTCCTTGTAATTTCCTAAAACTAGTAATTCCTTAAGAAATAGGCTCTTTGTCTCCTCTGAGTCTCCTAGCCCAGCTCCATCAGCAGCTCCCTTTTCTACTTAGCGAGAAGAGCTGACAAATCCCTCACGTCCCCACATGGTCCTTCTTAAAACAGGAATCGTGAAGTTTTCTAAAATCCAAAGATCAAGGAAGACTCCCTAAGAGTCCCCATGTACCAAAAAGAGGGCATTCCAGTAGGGCCAAAGGATGGGACTCAGAGGAAGAAGCAAAACCTTTGTCTTGAGAGAGGTGAAGAATGAATAAAGAGGAAAAATCATTCTGAGACCTAGTTCAGATCTTTCACCTGCTACATAGGTCATCTTTGCCAAGAGGATGACCTGATTCCTTGGCTGCTGGCATACATGGTGCCTGTTTTTTCTAACTGTGCAAAGCAGTAGCACAGGCTGAGGACCAGTCATTTTTGTTTGATTCAGCCATGATATGCACAACAGCCAAGGGCTCCTCGCAAGACCCAGCAGTGAGGCCAGCCGGGAGTGCAGTTCTGTTATTGTAGCCGCAGGCCCACTTCCAATCCAATTACACACAACAGCTGTGCTAGCTCCTATTTTCCATCCCCTTTGCTTGCTCTGCTATGTAATTCCAAGATAGGTTTTGTCATTATCAGGAGCAGTGAGTCAGGTTGAGTGGCACCTACTCTGAGTGACCAAAGGAATAAGAGCATAAGGTAGAAGCCAAAGAGAAAGTCATTTACCCCAACATCTATGAGCAGAAATAGTGATCAAATCATTCTATCTCCTTTTTCCTACAGCAAAAACAGTATTCTGACATTGCATGTGACGTATTACTAGAAATATTCACTAGGGAGGGCTACAAACATGGTGGTGTTTGAAAGCATGAAAATATACATGCAAGTGTTCGCAAAGACGGCTACACGCACAAGAGAGGATGTGCAGCAAGACCTGAGGGTGAATGCATTTTATGGCTGACCCATAAGAAGATGTGTATCACTGCAAATCAGAGCACCTGATCAAGTAGGGGCACAAGTTGGAAAAAGAATAATAATTAGGCATGGAATAGAATTCTTCAGCTTGGAAAAGACATGTCTGACAATATATATGATAGAGGTAAAATCTCAAATAATACAGAGCAGGTGAACAGGGATTTTTTTTTTTTCCCTATTTGTCAGAACACAAGCAGGAGGAGTCACTGAATGAAATTCTCAAGTAACAGGTGTAAAAACAAGTGAAAGAAAGCACTTTGCAGATTTGAATAATTAAATAATGGGACTTGTTATCATAGGATACTGTAGAGCTACAAAATATAAGTGCATTTAAAAAAAAAAAAAGACTGGACATGTCCAAAGAAAACATGTCCATCAATGACTGTACAACATCACAATCTGGATGCAGTATCAGGTCAGTCCTTAAAACAGGGACTACCAGAAACCACAAAGGTATGTCAGGACAAGACAATGCTACCATAGTTTCTTAAAACTTCTTCCAAAGCATCTTCTTTCATGAAAAAACGCTTCTGGGCTAGATGAATTTTTGCTCTGATCCTAGTGATCACTACTGCCATATTGTTGCAAACAAGTGTGCATGGAGCTGAAAAATGTTCACATTTCAGGGCAAGATAATCTGATTTGGGGACAGTGCCTGTGCAAAGGGCATGCAGGAATGAAAACAATGGTGGCACCTATGAAGAAGAACATAAGCCTGTGCAAACTGGTTTCAAACACCTATGTGAGCAGCACTGAAGATACAGCATGAGTGGATTCTTATTCTGATCTAGTAGCTTCTGCAAATAGGAAACTTCAGATTGGCTGAAACACAATTTTCATGCCCAAAAAGCAAGAGTTCAGCTTCAAGGAAGCAGAAGCCAGCATACAGGTACTGCTTAAAGTATCGTATGACATGGAGTTACAGAGACAGACTAAAACAGCAACTCTGAGAAGAAGAAGGGAAAGAAGCAACAAAAGATGGAGTTCCAAATTTTAAACACCTAGATCAAAAAGTGCTAGTATGCTTGTGCCCTCAAGGATCTCTGTATCCTTATGAAGGAGTTGTTCAGGCAAACAAGGACTATTTTTTCCTCAGGGCCCCAATTAACTAGGTCATTTCTACTGGGTTGTGTCCATTCAGATACATGCAAACTCTAGTCAGCAGTAAAATAATGACAGCAAGATGCCCAGACCTTCATCTCTTAGCCTCCTCCCCACGAACATCTGAAGATCTCTCCCACAAAGGGGATAAGCATGGCATGAATAGGAAAAGCACTATTTAAACTTTGACACACCCCCAGGTATCAGTACCAGTCACCATAATATCAAGGACCCATATTTAGTTCTTTCTCCTGCATATATTCTTCTACTAAAAAAAAAAAAAAACAAAAAAAAACCAAAAACTAAGTGACCCAGGAGCATATCACTTGCTCCTTGATCTACTGGTCTTTTCCCAACAATTTGTTTTTCAGAACCTAGACCACTGGCAAAGAGTAGAAGGTGCAAGGAAAGGGACAGATATTGTGCAGAGGTGACAGAGGCATCCATTCTGGTCTGTGCTGCACACCACTCCCCAGCCAAGGCACTTAACCTCTGTAATAAGGCTCTTAACCTCCATAATGTTCAGCCCAAGATCTCTAAGCATGTTGTGAAGGTAAAGTGGGGCTGTAGCTATAACCTCAAAGGGAAAACTGAAGTACTAAAAGGAGAAGTTATTTCTCCTCTACATGACACACTGAGTCAGCAACCCTGCTGAGTACAGACAGCAACAGTCCCAACTCCAGGGCCCTGCCCTAAATACTTGACCTTGGTGCTTAAAATGTGGTGGTATTTGTGACCAGGGACATAATATTTGCAGAGCAGCAGCTGGGCTAACATCTGACAAACTTCTTTCATTTGTGAAATAAGCCAGATAGGATCTTCGGTTAGCTCTTGAAAGGAGCGTAGCACACCAGCCTCTGTTGCCAGAGTACCCCTTTTTCACAAGCAGAGACCTCACAGCCAGGGAAGGCTCGTACTACAAATTTCTGTTTACTTTGAACAAGAACCAACTTCTATGCACCTTGCAGGAACTGTGCCCAGCAGACCCTTGTGGTCCCCACTGTTTCCAGTCCCAGCAGAGCTACCTTCTCTTACTGGGGAATTAGTTAAAACTAGTCTATTGAAAAATAATTTTAAAAAATACTCAGTTAATCAATGGGCTCTTTACAGCCCTTTTGCTGCCTGTGGGTAAATAGCTATCACAAGCTCATAAAATCCCTAATCTGTCTTGCAAACAGCAGATGGTTAAAGCAACCATTTTGACAGGGGCCCGGAGTTCTGTCCTCACAATATAGATAGCTAGATGGCCAAATAGGAAGAAAGCCTCTGCACAGACTGGTAGACGGCAAATGCACACCCAAACCCTCCCGGTGGTCCACGTCACTGCCCAGTCACTCAGCAATGCCACTGTCCTCCCCAGGAGGAGCTGAGCAGAGGGATTAGACTGCCTAGGAGCAAACAGTTACAGAGCCCAGTAATGAGGTGTGGGTAATTGTCAGAATGAAAACAGACAGACAAGTGTGAGAGCATATGGAAAAGAGTGTTCACGTGTGACTAGAAATCCACATGAGAAAGCACACAGCAGTCCTGAGAACAAGAACACATGTGTATGAGTGAAGGGGAGAATAAAAAATGTACATTCAAGCATATATTATGAGAAAAAGAGGGCAGTGGGGCAGAAGAGCCCATTCAGACAGCAGAGGGTTGGACCGCTCCAGGGCGCCCACAGTAAGAGCAGCATGATCTTGTCCTGGTTGTGCCACCTCTGCTTTGGCCCCTACTTAGTGATGCTGTCATCCCCTTTACACTGTGCAGGCCCTGGAGATGGCCTTGTTGTTGCTCGAGGCAACAATCGTTCATGGCATAATATCATGAGTCCTACTGGTAGAGCATAGCAAGCCCCTGTCTTCCCAGTCCAACCATAGTCCTCTGCCACAGACATCAACAGCTGCAGGATGTGGTGGAGAGACCTGTGACCCCGAGCCCTTGGTGCATGTCCTGGCAGATCCTGCCAAGATGAGAGAAGACAGGAGTTCCTGGACAGCTCAGACTGGGGCAGAGAAAGTACATGTTCAGCCCCATGGGTCACTAAAAAGATTCAATGTTATGGTTGAGAGCGCCTTTCTTTCCAAGGCACGCCAGGCACCATTTGCTCTTTGGCCACTTTCACTCCCATTGTTGCCAGCTAAGATATACATAGAATGCAAAGGACCTCAGTAGAAAAAAAAGGGGCTGATGGGAGAAGCCAAAAGGCTAAATACGCAGAAAAATTACCTGAGTGGCTGGCCCTCATTGCATCTCTCTGAAGTGTTTCACAAAATCTGATTATCCAAGTGTAGAAAAGAAGTAAATTAACGGAGAACTCATTCCATGTCCAGGTCAGGTTTAGCAAAAGTTATGCAGAAAGCTGAGAAGGAAAAGAGCCTCAACTCCCCCATCATCCCATTCCAGCCAAGGCAATGCCATCTGTTTCCCTGGGCTCTCATTTCCATTTCACATAATGATAAACCAGGTGGAGCTGCCTGAGCGAGAAGTAAAAATTAGTTTCTTAAGCTTCAGTGGCAACAGGAGTGGACTACAGCATAAGGTGGTCTAGTTCAATTAATCTGTGTAGCTGAAGTTGGGGGACCTGGATCCTTTTGGCAATGAGAGAATAATGTGAAGAGGGAGGTTTGGAGTTCTCTGTGGTAAAAGACTTCCTTGTGGAAGAACTCCCCAAATAAACAAGCACATAAAACACACATTGTTTTTTTCCTTTTAAATGAATCATTTGTGCCCTGTAGGGAATTAAAGTTTTGATACCTAAACAAGATCACACATTCACATTCAACCAGAAAGATCCTCACTGTTTTTTCAAATGTAAAATAAAACAACAACAAAAAAACTCCTTTGTTCGTGGAAATGAAACTCAACAGGTTATCAGCAGGACTAGCAAATGGAGTAGACTGCAGTAGGAGAAGGAAAATGACTGAACTAGATTTGTATGCCAGACTATACACAGATGTATCAGAAATAAACTGTATAAGATGCAATGTTCAGTGCCAGGTAATCAGCAATACAAGCAACCATTTTTTATGTAATTTTCATTCAGAAAACATCCCTTTAACTGACCAATGTAACCTCTGAAGAGGGAAGTTTGTGACCTTTGCTACTATGAAGTCCTCCTTTCAGCAAAGACTTTGCAATCCAGACCCGGGGATGTCCAGTAGGAAGATTTGTTCTGCAAGCTCTCAGGAAGCAGGATGAGATTTCTGCCCCTTGTAACTGCCCACCAGCACTCCTTAAAGAGCAGCCTTTCAGCTCAGCAAAAGCAACACTTACCTGGGATATGATTGACATCTGTCGAGGTGTTTTCATGGCAAGCAGAAGGAAGAAAAGGAAAAGAGAGAGAGAGAAGAGAGAAAAGCCATTAGAGATGCACACAGCAACTCAGCATCCTTGCATGGAAATCAATTTCATGCAAAACGAGAAGTAATTAGGTTTGTTTGAAGGCCACCCATCTGCAGCCAAGCACCCAGTCATGCAAGGGAGGAGGCACTGGCTCCCTCTCCGCTGTGCATGTAAAAGTGAATCCACCATCATATCTGTCCGGAGAGAGAGTTCCTGGAATCAGATAGAATCAAGCCACGTCAGTTCCTGTAAGAATATTGGTTAAAATATTCTATTGTTTTTCACACACAAATGCAAAAGAAAGAAACAAAAAACAACCTGCCTGCAGTACGTTTCTATTGCACATAAATTCAAGCAAGTTTTCAGAAAAAAGAAGAGAACCTGCTCCCCCTTTACAAGGGGCCATGTGAATTTATGACCAGGTGCAAGTAACTCAACATAGTCCCAAAGTCTAGAAGAGAGCCCATTCCTTTTCACCCCTCCTGCCCATCATTCCCAAAATAACATCCTTCATTGCAGACAGCAGCAGGGGTTGGGGAGAAGGAGTGCCAGAGGCTTGCACGTGCCACATGTTGTCTTTTCACAAGATGCTGAATTCAGACCAAATGTCATTCAGTATTTTTTCAGAATCAATCACATAAATCCCAGAATAAATTAGTCCTCTAAAAAAGAGAGGAGCAAGACTATGTAAGTGACAGTATCAATCACAGAAAAGGCATATCTTTGAATGTAGTGTTTGTTTTAGGCAGGGCCCACCAAACCCAGAGAATGTACTTTAAAAAAATGTCTCTCATAACTTTTTTAGCATCCCAAGTTTAGTCTTGCTCTGAATAGCTACACTTAGTCATAACATCATGAGGAAGGAACCCCTGAAATCTCACAGGATTAGATTAGATCAATATTTTCCTTCCAAGGCAGCCTTCCAAAGAAAAAAATTAACTTGGTTGAGGAAACAGGGAGGCCAGGTCCATAGGTAGCATTCTTCCCTGGAGGCTTGTACCTTGCCCAGGAGTTGTGCTGCTGCAGGTATCATCTTTCCAGTAAGCCTTCAAATCAATACATCAACAATTTGGACTACTACAGGTCCTGGACCACTTCTGTCACAAGTCTAGGAGCATGACATGCTGGGTGCTTTAGCTACACACCAAGGTCTAAGAATGAATTCTCCTTCCCCAAATATCCCCTCCAATTTCTATCAGTATTCTCCCTTCCTGTCCAAACCAGCTGTGTTGCAATGAAAACTGGTGCCACTTGTCTTCCCAAGACACTTGCATTTCAGTGGTGAGTGAGCGATTCCTGTGCATGTTGCCTTTGGTTTATCACTTTCTGTTGTTTTTTGTTTAACCCTTTGTAATGGCTCCAGAATCATTTGAGGAAAATTCCCTGTGGTACATCACACATATATCAATCTATCCTTCCCTAAGGAGGTAATAACCCAAATAACACAATGTGCAAAGAGGGGAGGGACTGTTGCACCAACTCATTTAATTTCCATAGCTTCTACTAAACATGTATGTCAGACCTGACAAGTGTTATTTGTTGCCTTTCCTCTTTTAACACACAATTGTATCTAAGAACTGGTGTCTTGGCATGTGAGCCTGGAAGGACACTTAGCACTGAAAGTTTGCCTGAAAGTAATTATTTTCAGGTAGGTAAAGAAAACAAGTGTCAGACAACAATGCCTGCACTGAGGATGGAAGGGAAAAGGAGGTGCAAGCAGGGGCAGGAGGAAGGAGCATCACTGCAGAACGTGAGCACAATGCCAAAGAATTTACAAGTCCATGGCTAGGACTTGAGTTGAGGTGTTGCTTGGGAAAATCAGTGGCAGAAAGTGAAAATGATCACACATTTCAGAAGAGGAAGAAGGGAGCACCATAAGATACTGCAAATGTTTTTGATAATCCAGTAGCTGCCCCAAAGCCTATTCTAAGCAGATACAAAGCTCTAGACCCATGCTGTCCTCTCAGCCTCCCTATATGTCTGACAAAGGAGAGGGCACAGCTGCAGCCTGGGCTACCTGAGGGGCCCAGGAACAGCAGGCAGCCTCACCAGGGTATGTATCTGTGCTCCAGGAGGAAATCTGAGATGTTTAGGGAATAAAAAGGATCAGCAGACAGAAAGGGCAAAGGAAAGAGCTAACCAAGGGTGAGCCAGGGATAAACACATTAAGCAAATAAGAGAAGAGGCAGTGGGCTGTAACTGATACACTGCTTGAAATAATACTTATTTAACTTTGCGTTAATTAAACAGGTCATGAAGCTGTTAAAAGGGGGAACAATGAAGTGTTAAGAGCTACACAAGCATCTCTTAAACAGATTTTCGCAATGGCAAGCAACGGGGCAGACAACAAGGGGATTTCCTTTTACTCATATTTTCTGTTCCAGTGTCCCTAAAAGCAGGCATCCCCGACCCTGACTGGTTTTACTCTTAGCTTTCTTTTTGCTCTATCTTTTTTGGAAAGTGTACACCCAGCACAATTTCTGATTACAGTAGTTGCATCAGAAAGTCACTGTTCACATCTTTGCAACACTTTTGCAGTACTTACCTATGTGGCAGCCCAGGACATTAGTGTTACTTCCCCTACTAAATAAAAAGGGAGTTTCTTGTATTGCTGACACCCCCCCATGTGGTATCTGCTGGCAAATGCTGATTTTCAAATGGTGAAAGTACTTGGTTTCTATTTTAAAACACACATGAAAAAGCACTGCTTTCTTTGTGAAGGCTAAAGTGGCATATAGCCAGTCAGTACTCATACAAGACCCTACAATAAACAACACTGTGGCATACAAGTGAAATTACTGTGCAAGTCCTCACAGGAAACCCCGTTTAACATCTCTGCAGTGTGGTGTGCCACTCCACTGTGGTGCACAATTAAAACTGTGGTTACATACATCCACAAAAGGGACCCTCAATAAGAAACCTCTGATGCAGTACCTCATGGCTGGTGGCTCCACAATTAGAAGAAATTTAATACCTCAAGAAAGGTAGAAGATAGAGATGCCAGTGACCAGATTTGGGAACCTGAGTTGACTCTCCTTCAGAACCTGTCATGTGATATGTTCTCACAAATTCTTTTCATGTTTTTCTGGTTAATTTTCAAAAGGACTGTTTGAAACATGTGTCCACTCTCTTTTTCTTCCATCAGCAACTACCTTCCTCCCCCCACTGGGACCTCCTACCTGACGAGGTACAGCATTCCCTGATTAAACAGGGAGCATGCAGAACCCATGACTAACAAAAAGTCCAGTGACCATGGGACTTACTGCTGTGCAGGTGGAGGTTTCTCCACTTTCTCCAGCTCAGAGCACTTCAAAAACATAAAGGTCTGCCTCTTAACAAAAGAAAAGGCAGAGTTTGCTTTATCCTATACACAAGAGTCCATTTATTGCTCCTTTGTAAAGGGCTGAGCTACAAGCCAGTGCTGTTTGCTTTTGTTCTTTGATGATAATAGCTAGGTTGAAAGAGGGATCAGCAGGGCTGTTGCCTTTGTCTGGTGAAGTCCCAGCCATCTGGGTGGGGTGGAAGGGGAAGGAGGAGAATGAAGGGGAGCGAGAGGAACAAAGCAAACACTATTATTGCTCAGATAATTCTCGTGCCTGTGGAGGAAACATCTGAGGTATTTTTAACTCTAACATTTTTAACAAGCAGCTTAGCAAAAAGGGAAGGTGTCATGAGAATGCACTTCTCTCTCCAACTGGAAGGCAAGGACAGCGCAGACTTTCTATGCACACACCAGCCCCACCAGTACACATCACCTTGACTTGAAGAGACCTGCATTTGTTCCCATCTCCATGGTCAATGCAATCTTGTTCCCTGCTTTGATGGGCTGTGGATACCTGTCTTCTGCCAGCTAAACTGAAAGCCACTGACTGAATTCACACATCACGAACCAGCTATCAGGCAGGAGCATCCTAAGCTAAGTGGGAATAAGCCCCTAGAAGTGAATGGCATTGCCTTGTACTATGAGTCCCACAAGCTCTATGGCATACCCCTCCAGGGCTCTCTGGTTATCCTCTCTCTGAACACCAGTGCATGGAGAGGACTGGGGAGCAGGCAGAAGCTGAGGAGAGGAGGAGGGCAAAAGTTGTAACACTTAGGGGTATCTTTTTGTCATAGGAGACCCACTCCCAAATAAGAGGAGATCCTGCCTTTGGACAGGAAAATTACCTTACTCTGAAGCTCATTCAGTTACCAACACCTAAAAAAGCTTTTCTAAAGCAGATTTGTCTCTCATCATGCTGCCAACAGAGAAAATGGACATAGGTACAATTTCACTGGCAGAAGCATGACTGGTTGGGAACTCTCAGTCACTTACTTTGACTTACTGATACATACAAAAACAGTTTAAAGACCATAGATTGATGCATTTATGGCAGCCTGTGAAATGATTCAAAAGATATGTGATGAGCCAGCCTGGACTCCTGTGATGTGGTAGTAAGAGATGCTGGTGACTCAGAACCAGGTGCTTTCCTGTTAACTGAGCTCTGATGCAATGAAGAGCTGCATTTTTTCCAAGCTGGAAACCCTTCAAACTGCATGCAATGAGCAAAGTCTTCATTAGTTTGATACTTCATCAAACAAAGTGTTAATTCCAATCAGCCAATGCTGATTTGGCATCTCATACAGAAACATTGATTTGGCATCTCATTTAATCCTAACCTGGTCTGTTAAGGTAAAGGTAAACATATGGTCCTACTTCACTGCCTACGCCAAGCTGTTGGGGACCAGTGTTGTTGGCACAATACTGTAAAGACTCCTTGTCTTTCTCTTCAGGACACAGTGGTTCAAAGCCAGCTGGGAGGGCTACAGCGACATAAAAAGCTGCATAAACAGCTTCTAACAACAATTTGCTTGGGTGAAGATGGGCTCTCTAATGAGACCAATTCCAAGCATTAGCATGACATCCCTGTAGTGCCCATGCTCAAATAGGAGGTAGGCAACTTGAAGATTGTTGCATTTATGGTTAACCAGGTTAAAATGTTGTCTCTATTAAATTCATAAAAGATTTGACAGTTACTTTGGTAGTGTCATGATTTCATCCTTCATATTTACTTAACATCCTTTGTCTTGATGGTAGTAGACTCCATCCCAGGTATCCTCCCACTAATGCCAATAGAATTGCCACAGAAGTAAATTTGACCAATTCTATTTAATTTACTAAACGTTTAGAATACTGAAACAAATCCAAGACCACTCAAGCCTATGTCTGTCACTGAGCTGCACACTGGGATCATGAAGAGCTTCACAGTACTAGCAGGTGTAGGCCTTATTGTCTCACTCCAGAAGAATAGGACTCTGTAATTTGTGTTAATGGATGTTGAACACTTCTGATTTTATTCAGCAGAGACAAGTGGTGACACATACACAAACAAGTTCATTAGAATCAATTACATTTCTCTGTGTCCTTTGTCCTATGGGATCTCTTAGGCTTCAGTCTCTTGGGAATAGTACTCACTTGGTATGTTGCATAGAATTGCAGATATTTGTGGTACTTTTGCACAGCTAATACTTGGGATCCCAAAGCACTTATTAGCTGTGAATATAGGAATCATTCATCCAGTACTGAAACACAGCCAGCTCTGAAGTGAAAGACACAGATGTTTAACAGCTTACAGGAACACCATACAGAAGTTTAGGATGTCAGAGTTAGAACAACAAAAACTACTCAAAGAGGCAGAACAAAACTTGGCTGATTCTACTGAAAATACAATTTAAAATACTCCTGATTTAAATGAGGTGAAGGGATTTGATTTCAAATCTTATCTGAATGATAAATGATTTGATGCCTTCAATGCTCTTCCCCATCCTGTGTGTATTAATGTCATGGGCAGCCTGCCTCCTTCACAGGGTCAAATGTGAGGCTAACTGACACATGCCTAAGTATGTCACACTCTAAAGCATACGAAGTTTGAGTGGGTCCTATATCTATTAAAGAAAAAGGACCCTTCACCTCAAGGGGCCAGCTTTCTGCTCTCAGGCAACCACGATACTCAGACAAAGCATGTGCTATAGCTAGCTGGGGAGACATCTGCAAGCCACTATGGCTTTGCTACTGTTGCCTGGCCATTCAGAAAAGTGCTTTCATATCAACATGGTACAGATGGATCAAATATGCCTGCTGCTTGCAGAAACCAATGCACAGAGTTACTTCACTCCAGTAAGAGTAAAAAAAAAAAAAAAAAAAAAACAAAACCCACACAAAAAAACCTCTCAGATAAATGAATTCATAATAATCTCTCTAATTAACTCTGTGTCATTACTATTCTTAGATAAAGCTACTTGCTGATTTCACAGCTTTCAGTGAAAGTACCATCCTCTCCCACACATCCCAACAAATATGCTCATGTACATTCCTCAGGACCCTGGCTACATCACTGGGGAAAAAGTCAATAGTTCTGTGGCCTACTACTAGCAAAAATCCAACTGGACTTTAATTACTCAGTGTCCTCCAAACAATCTGTTGATCTTCACTTAAACTTCCTAGATACATTGCCTGAGCACTCCAGGATGAAGCTTCTTTCTATTTCATCCTAGGTGCCCAAGCACCTAGGATGGAGGAAATAGAGGATTTGTTCCCTGATATTTTCAAACCACCCACTGTAGGAGAAGACCAGGTTC
>NW_010309540.1:0-19843 GCF_000700745.2 Antrostomus carolinensis
GGTTTATCCCCGGAGCAGCTGCAGGGGCGCGGCTGAAGGCCCGGCCTGCGCTCCGTGTGTTTAAGATCATTCATGTTATTTCCCCTTGAGGAAAATAATTACGTCTTGTGTTCCCGTGTATTTGAATATCATCGATGTAATTCTCATTCTTTTGATCTGATGCCCCCTTTTTTTAACTCAGTTTCTTTTTAGGTAAAAATGAAACCCAGAAAAGGAGGCAGATTTAAGTCTTCCTTTAAATTGAAACAAAAAGGCATCGAAGTAATAGGAAAATGGAAAACTGTGCCAATAGACCCCAGTCTATTTGCTGATGAGGACTTCAGAGATATAGTTTGCTTAGAGGAACTTACAGAGTACAAACTAGTAAATTCTTCTGAAGTGGGGAAAGTGAAAGAGAAGAAGAGAAAAGCTGAGAGTGTTTCAGAAGAAGGCAGTGAGGAGGAGGAAGAACCTGTTGTCCCTCCCAAAAAGAAAAAGAAAACCAAAGATTTGAGAAGGAAACCAGATAAAAGTGGTGATCCTAATGCAACAGGAATTGATGTGCCAGTTGATAAAGAGGCAAAGTGTGATGAAATAATTGAAGTGGCAAATTGCGAGGACCACGGACATGTGGCTGAGAGCGCTTCAGTTACAAAAGATGCTCCAAAGAAAAAGAAAAAGAAGGCTTCTCAAGCTCAAGAAGGTCTTCCATCTGTAACTACTTCTAAAAAAGTTAAAAACTGGACAACAGAAGTTTTATCTGCCTCAACCGATCACAAAGCTGATGTGTCTGCATGGAAAGACTTGTTTGTACCTGAACCAGTGTTGCGGGCCTTGAGCTACCTGGGGTTTAGTGCTCCGACTCCTATTCAGGCCTTGGCCCTGCCTTCTGCCATCCGGGATAATATGGATGTTCTTGGTGCTGCAGAAACAGGTACAAATCTGTTTAAACTGATTGTACATGCTGAGAGCTTCCCATCTGCCCTCCTAAATGCAGCTTATTGTTACAAGTTTTGACATGTAACAGAGGAAGCATTTATATGTAGGAGAAGAGCTCGCGTCTTCTGCATGTCCAGTATATTAGTAATGATTCATCATGGAGTATCAAACCTTTGTAACTTGCAAGCACAGAATGTTACATCTTTCCAGTGTGCAAAGCCTTGAAGTCTAAGTGAGATTTTATGCTCTTGACAGAAGTTTCTTTTTCTGTTGTTTCTCAAATTGTTTCCTGTTTTGGAACTGTAAGGCAGAATTATTGAAACAGAGTCATGTTCCCATGCCAAGGCAAAACAGAGAACTAGGTTCCCCTGAAGATGATTCAGTACTAGCTTGGAGTGGTAACCAGGCACAGTGTTAGGCATGGTCAGTATGCCCTAGGCCTTTATTGTGGGAAAACAGGCCCACCCAGTGCCCTGGCTCTGGAATTGGCCTGTACATTGTCAGCAGCCCTTCTCACTGCTTATGCTTGAAGTATTACATCAATGCATTAACTGGAAAGGTGCTGTCTCTCGTACAGCTTGTGATCAGCTCACACCTTTGTCTTTGAGCATTGCTAGCCTTTGTGAAATTGATACAGCTTCTTTTATACTTAAACAATGCTGTGAAGTCTCAGAGCATTACTTTAACTTTCCTTGCTTTTCATACCTTTGAAGTTTTGTCATCTTTAGCTATGCAACATTTTTTTTTTCCCCATAGAAACTAAAAATAGGAAGCAAAATTGGAAGCTGCATTCATTTAAAGGCTTCTTCTGCATTCTTCTCATCTGTTCCAGTTGCCTTATCTTACTGCTTGTCTTTGTAAAGCCATTTGCTGCTCTAGAGCGTGAAGGTATAGTAACTAATAAGATATGCAGGCATTTGCATTTTTATTTTAATTAGAAGCTAGGTTGGTGCTGTTAGCTTTAATAAGATTAGAAAGCCCTGCAGGGAGTGTTTTTGGAAATGGAACTGAAAATTTAAATGTTTTTTGGTGGTGAAAAAAAGTGCCATTTTCGCAGTGCTGGAGAGCAAATCCCTCTCTAGCTGCAGAATGCAAAGCATGGTTGGTGGCAGGTTGTGTTGTTGCTCTCTGATCTTGCATAACCCTGAGGTGTAGTAGGACTGTGTTTTGCTCATTTATTTTCTTCTTTCATGCGAGAAAGTCAGGTTCTCTCCAGAGAGCCCAGTGGGTCATCAGTGTAGGCACTTGAGAGAAGATGGGGACAATTGGAGGTGCTGCAGCTGGGAGAGGCTGAGACTTGCCAGCTGTTGTTTCTACATCCTGCAGCTTCCCTTAGCATTGGGCCTAAGGGAGGAAGGTGACAGGGGAAATAACTATTCGTCTTCCCTGTTTGGTAGCAATGTAAGGGGAATGGCAAGGTTTTGATATGGCAGGAGATCCCTGTGGAGATCAGATGCAGGGAATGGCAAGGCTGCTTGATTTTGCAGTGGATCTAACCAATTCTCTTCACTACCATGTAAAACTAGTGAAGTTTTTGGTTAAGGAACCAAATTTTATCTCTGTAAAAATCTTACAACTTAAAACCATTTAAAAGAGCATGAATTAGCTTAAGCTATAGTATCTGGGAATACAAAGATGTGCTTTTCTTCTGGTTTTGCAGGCGTGACTAGGGTATGTGATCTGTATGTTGTGAAGATAATGTGCCCTGTGAGGTGATTATTTGCTTAATTTGTGGGTGACTGTAGTACCTGCAGAACAGTCCTGATTATCACAGCCATAGTCTAGCTTGGTGCAGTACTGACATTTGCACCAGCCAAACTGCATTACATTTAATTCAAGATCAGCAGTGTACTTCACCTTAAAAACAGATGTTCTGGTAATACAGAATCTTATTGTGTAAATCTGCAAATGCAGATTGTAAACATTTTCTGCTTCAAGTAGAGAAGTCGTAAGAGATTTCCCAGAGAGGCAGAAAGGTGAGAAAGTGGATACGAGGAGACTTTGCAGCAGCCTTGGTGCTCAAGGAATTGAGATGAAATTTCCAGAGGACTGCTTCCCAGCAGTGGCCTGTTACAGGAATGCTGTAGTAGTGTCTTGTGCTCTGGATGCTGCTTTTGTGATCAATGAAATGATATTTGTGAGAACCTTAACTGGGCTGGATGTGCTACTAGGCTTCTCCTAACATCCTCTCCTGGGTTTTAGCTGAGGCAGAGCCAGGTTTCTTTTTAGTAGCTAGAATAGCGCTGTGTTTTGGTTTCAGCCTGGGAAAGTGAAACCACCACCCGTCTTTATTAGTGACGAGTAGTTCAGAAGGGAATATGTGGCAGGGATGTGACTTGCAGTTTGGTGCAGTGAACCCCTGAAATTCAAGTCAGGGGAGCACTTTTGTATTTGAAAACCCCTTTATCTCCAAAGTGGATAATCCGTTTTAAATCAGATTTATGTGTTTTGATTTTAAAAATGTGATCTTGTGATAGATCAGGAAATTAGGTGGTAGAGTATTTCAAAATACAGTTTCTTAGAAAATCATGAACTCAGTGCTATAAATTGAAGATGGAAGCAAATCCTTCAAGTACATTCCAGTTTGTCCTTGGCCTCATTTGCTGTTCCTTTATTTGGAGAACATTGATCAGAACTGTCAATTAGGGCATGGTATTCTCCTTACGGGCATACGGTTCTTTAAAAATATCTTGGCTGCAACTGCAGCTTTGAAAAACCACTTTCAGAACAAATGAATCTGCCTGACCTGCTAGAGATTGGAAAAATACCTGTTCCCCAGGAAGTGTGCTGCTAGTGACCTCAAGGAGATGTATAAAGGGAACAGGAGGAAAGAAGCTATTGCTGCAAGTTTCTGGTCTTGCAAAGATCAGGAGTTTGTGTCAGTTACAACTGTATGTTTTAAGAACAGTGTGTGATTGGCTGTTGCTTTTCTCATCTTTTCAAATAAATGACTTATCGGTCTGTATTATTCTTCTTGTTTGGTTTTTTATAGGAAGCGGCAAAACGCTTGCATTTGCAATTCCAATGATTCACTCTGTGCTGCAGTGGCAAAAATCAAACAGCTCAACAACCAGAAATGACAGTCTTTCTAAAGAGTCCCATCAGCATCATGATGAAACAAGATGGGAAAATGAGGATGAAGCAGAAAAACTAACCCATCAGCAGGCTGAAGATAGTGGAGATGAAGCTGATGCATCTTTCACAACAGGCTGTGTAAAGGTGCTGGAAAATTTTGAATTTGATTCCAGTGACAGAACACATACTGCTGGCTCCCATAAAAAGAAACCTCTTTTAGGACTGGTCCTTACTCCCACGAGAGAATTGGCTGTACAAGTAAAACACCACATTGATGCAGTTGCAAAGTTTACAGGTACGTAGACCCCACAGGCCATATCCCAGGTTATGTTGGGTTTGGATCTTGGCGTTGGTGTTGAACCAGAATGTGTGCCAGTTTCCTCCACATTAGAAAACTGGAGTGGCTTTTGAAGGGCTAGGATTTGTAGTTACTAATGTTTGAGAAGTGCATTAAGATTCCTCAGTGAGATGCATATGGAAGCAAACAGTTAATGTGGGATATTTTGCTTTAAAATGTTTCTTTCATCAAATAGCTATTGACTCATGCTGTAGCAACATAGAATCAGTACTAGATACCCAGCCACAGCTAACTTTGTCCTGATTTTGGATGATGTAGGTTATATATTAAAAAAATATATTTTTTTATATATATAGATATTTATACATATTTTTCATAATTTCCTTTTTTGACAGATACATCAATCTATATGGATTATATATATATATATAAAAAAAATTTTGCTCTATCTATCAAAAAATAAATTATGATCATAAATTTTAAGGGTAGAAGGCATTGCTGGATTGTCTGACCTGACTTACCTCTTACAACAGACAAACCACAGCATATTTCATGCCTGATTAAATAAATTCCATCCTGTTTCTTTCTCTCCCAAACCAGAGGTCAGCACATCTGTTAAGTGAATGAGTGAGGATGTGAAACTGTTCAAGATGGGGACAACTGTGAAAAACTCCCCACTACTCCAATAGTAGTGATTTTTTATTTATTGAAGATGATAAGTAGTGCAGTGAACTGCTTTTAAGCACATCTTCCTTTGGTGTCTATATATCCTGCTGTGCTCATCAGTTTACAGCTGATTACAAGGCTAATTTTAAATTCTAGCCTGAAATCATCGATTTATGTCAGTATGGTTCTGATAGGAGCAGTGCTATGTGTGTATAAAAATCTGCCCAAGTGATGTATATGCCCAAGTTGCTGCAGCAGGAGAGAAGATGTTTTGATGTGGGCTTTCTTTAATGCCTCAAACTCACTCTGAAAAAAATCCCCACCTGGAAGCATGGGGTTCCACCAGTTGTAGGGAAGAGAGATCTGTGGTAGCTTGGATACAGGAGGAATCTTGCACAGTAGCATTGACTTTGTCACGGGTCAGTGTGTCCTTTGAAGAAGTAGGGTGAAGTAAGCTGTGTGTGGAGTCTGCTTCCAGAGCTAAACCCCTTTTAGTCCCTGAGCAAATTGCTTAAAGCTAACTTAGGGTCTATACGCTACTGTGCAGTCCAGAGAATCACTAATTGGGCAGGAGCATTCTTGTTAGGATTATTGCATAGTCAATGAGCAGCTATTAGTAAGACAAGCATTTCTCAGTCTTATTTTTGGAGGGGCCTGTTGGTTATTCATAACAGAAACATGCTTATTCATGCAGATATAACTGACAAAACATGGGATTCTGGAGTACAAGTAAACAAAGCTAACAGCTATGGAGGATATACATGATTCTCCCTGTTATTGGAAGACAGGTGCACTAAAAGAAAGATTACTTTATTTTTGGTGTCTAACTAGAATGAGGCTTTTTCTGTAGAATTGAGAGCATTGCTGTGTGTTCAGTGTTATATAAACCCCCTGAAGTTTCCTGGCCAAAATGCTTGCTGAACGTTGTGATACAGACTTTTTAAAATACTTCTTTGAGTGGCTGTATGTAAAGACATTCACTGATAAATTAGTGAGATAAAAGCTATTATTTATGTGTTCTAGGCATTAAGACTGCAATTCTAGTTGGGGGCATGGCTGCACAGAAGCAAGAACGTGTGCTGAATCGAAAGCCAGAAATTGTAATTGCAACCCCAGGCCGTCTGTGGGAGTTAGTTAAAGAGAGACACCCACATCTTTCCAATCTTCGGCAGCTCAGGTAAAGGTGCCTTCTACACTAACTGCTGGATACTGAACTGGGCATCACTGCATACTGGTTATGTTTACTAACTGATTAATAATTAAGACTACATAAGATCACTTACTTCTTTGCCAGAGTGTTTTTTTGAAATGTACAGTGGTTATACTGATGGAGGGAAATGTCAGTTAAAGCCAGTATCAAACACCTCTTTTTTCCTTTAGAAACCTCACTTTAAGCATATGTGGAAGGCTGCTGTAGCTATCCCAGCATACCTGGTGTTCCTTTGGGTTTTACATGCAGAACTTCCCTTATGTGTCTAGTAGGAAAGGTTCTTTTGAAGTGTATCAGATTTGTATTTATCTGCACAAGTATATTTTTACTGTGTGTTTTCTATTTGACAGGTGCCTTGTAATTGATGAAGCAGACAGAATGGTTGAGAAAGGTCACTTCTTAGAGCTGTCTCAGTTGCTGGAAATCTTAAATGATTCACAGTATAACCCTCAACGACAGACTTTCGTTTTTTCTGCCACTTTGACTTTAGTCCATCAGACTCCCACAAGAGTTTTACAGAAAAAGAATGCTAAAAAGATGGACAAGAAGACCAAACTGGAATTGTTAATGGAAAAAGTAGGAATAAAGGGCAAACCCAAAGTGATAGACTTAACCAGGAAAGAGGCTACTGTTGAGACTCTGACAGAAACCAGAATCCACTGTAATACAAACGAGAAGGACTATTATCTCTATTACTTTCTTCTCCAGTATCCAGGAAGAACCATGGTCTTTGCAAACAGCATAGACTGTGTAAAACGCCTCAGTTCTCTCCTCACAATCTTAAATTGTGATCCTCTTCCTTTGCATGCCAACATGCACCAAAAGCAGAGGCTGAAAAACCTGGAAAGGTTTGCTGAGCGAGAGAGGTGAGTTGATTTTCTGCTTCCTAGTAGGGAAAACCGGAAATCATGTAAAATGTAGTGGGGAGGGGAAGCAGATCTCTTAGAACAGGAACAGGTTGGGGAAGTTTGCTGGGGATGTGAGTCTCCTGTTCATGAGCCCAGCTTATTAACAATTTGAGATGTGGTTTCACAGGATGGTTGATGAACTGGAGTGAATTCAGTGGAGGGCCACTAAGATGGTCAAGAAACACTGGCTTTGTAAGGGGAGAGGCTGAGGGCACTGGGTTTGTTTCACCTGTGAAAAAGACTTTGTGGGGACCTAATGGCAGCCTTCTGATATCTTAAAAGGAGGTTATCAAGAAGATGGAGCCAGGCTGTTCACAGTGGTGCGTGGTAGGAGGATAAGGGAAAATGGGTGCAAGTTGAAATGAGAGGTTTAGGCTTGATACAAGAAAGAGCTTTTTCTCTGTGAGGACAGTCAGGCAGTGGAACAGGCTGCTTGTTCTTGGAGGTTTTCGAGGCTCAGTTGGATAAAGCCCTGAGCAATGTGGTCCAGCCATATAGCTCATCCTGCTTTGAGGAGGAGGCTGGACTAGAGACCTCCTGACGTCCCTTGGAGTCTGAATTATCCTGTGGCCTGGCAGCTCACTGCTGCTGAAGGGGCTGTTTCCTGCCCTGTTTTCAGCTGTATGCTTTTATAACCATCCTGCACACCTCTCTGCCCCTGTCCCCTGGCTCTGCAACTCATTTGATCCTTCTGTAAGTTGTTTCATCTCACTAAGCCATCAGAAAACTAGACACTTTTTGATGGGTTAGGGATTTGTGGGTTTAGTTAGATGAGCTTCCTGAGGGTCAAAGTATCCTAGGGCAATGCAAGAGCAGGGGCAGTTGTGCCTTTCAGCAGCAGTGGGCAGTCAGGTTTACCCAGGCAGGCCTGTCCTGCCATTTAAGAATTAATGTTTCCTGCTGGCTTTGGGATGGTCTTTGGCAGGAGGCTGGTGGTCTCAGTACTTCCATAATCCAGAAGCCTCACAGCCCTTGCATGCTGTCTGACTGCATGGGAATTTGTACCTTGGTAATAGACTTAGGCAGGGAGAACAGAGGTTGAATTGCTGTGACAGATCTGCAGTATCCCTTGGCAAAACGTAGTATCGACAGCATTGGCCTGAGCCAGACGGGGCATTTTCAGAGACTGCAGATTTTCAAGTCATGAAGAAATCTATGAGACCATCTGTCATAACCTCCTGCAGATTGCAGGCACAGAATTTCTGCTTTGAACCTTGTAGCAATAGAGTATGCCATAAAATCTTAACAAATTGTGTTGCCTACAAGTAGCTTGTTTCAGTTGCTGGGAGATTTTTTTTTTTAAATGAATTGTTCCATACTCTAGGGAGACTTTTGTCTCTGTGGTAGACTTTATATTAAATTATGACTTTTTTGAGTAGTTCTTCATTTCTGGGGGTAAGGAGAAATACTAATTGTCAGAACAGAATCCCTCCTTTATATTTCTAGCTTTTAATTTATTGAGAGAACTTATTTGAGTAATAACTTGATAGAATATATTTCAGCCCTAAAAACCTGTTATTTAAATCTATAATGTTAATAATGTGATTTTTCTCAACTAGTGAAACTTGTAATAACATGCTTGTCCTGCCAAAAGATCAACAGTGTTTTAATGGTATGGTCATATCAGGGTAAAGATATTTTTAAACCCAGCCTGGGCAGAGCACTAAAAAATGCAATGAAGGGGAACATACCCCACTTCCAAGTGGTTGGTTTGGGTCACTGAATAGCGATGTGCATTAGCATTCCTGTGAATTGGGAAAGAATAAAAGCATAGGAAAACAGGATCCAGCAAGACAGTGAATTTCTTTATTGCAAACAGAATAGACCTGCTGAAGGTAATATATGCATTTTTTTTCTTTTACGTTAATAATTGCTGTTTCAAGACTGCCTCTGATGTAATATTGGGTATAATTTTCTGTAAGGGCAAACAAATAGCATTATTTCCAGCAGATAATATAGTACAAATCTATTCCTTAAATTGCTGTGGTAGAATTCTAGGTCACTGTATTTTATGTTCCTTGGCAGATGGTTTACTCTTCAATTTTATGTTCATTAAATGTTATCACTTTCTCAGCTGTGTCCTCCTGACAACAGATGTTGCAGCTCGTGGTCTTGATATTCCCAACGTGCAGCATGTCATCCATTACCAGGTTAAATATTTTAATGTTTTTGCTTTTACTGGTTTGATTTTGAAATAAGCTTTTGCCAATCCAAACCCTGAACACTATAAAGCTGTGATTCTTGGTCCTGTGGATAGGATAGTCCCAAGTATAGAGATTTAATAATTATTAATTTAACTGTCCTTAGTGCTTTGTACTTAAGGATCTCATTGCTGCAGTGACCAACTGTGGTAGGTAGTACTTCATGAATGTGTGATTATATATGAGAAATGACATAACAGATACAATTCTCCTTGCTTTTTGCTTAACTTTAATATCCAAAAGTGTCAAATGACTCAGCCCTATAACTCTTCTCAGAGGACACATATGATTTTTTCCTGCTTTGCAAATGAAATGATAGAGGGTCAGACTCACAAAAGATTATGGAAGGAAGAACACTGGACCAGAGAACAAAAAGTGTCTCTAGACATGATCTTTTACTTTCCCTTCAGCTGTGTTACATGCAATGTACTGTGTGTGTATAAAACCAGTATTCTCTGGTAACCTCTTGGCCAAACCATTGCAGCTGCTGCTGCCTTTTCATGGCCAGCTCCATGGTTTTTCTGAATACTTGCAGGTCCCTCGTACTTCTGAGCTATACGTGCACAGAAGCGGCAGAACAGCCCGAGCTGCCAATGAAGGCCTGAGCCTACTGCTGATTGGTCCTGATGACTTGATCAATTTTAGGAAAATTTATAAAACATTGAAGAAGAGTGAAGAGCTGCCATTTTTCCCAGTTGATACCAAGTGCATGACTTCTATCAAGGTAAAGAAACAACGTCTTTGTATCCTGAACAGTTGCTTGCATACTTGTATTACTGCATTGCCCATCAGGTGCTTTGCAGGTTTCAGATTAAATTTACTTGTCATGTCCTGAATTTGAAAATGAAGTTAATAACGCTTTTTTTTTTTTTTTTAAGCAATATTTGTGATTTCTCCTCACTAACTGACCCAAGAAGGGTGTTTAGACATAAACATCACTTACATTTTTCTTACATGTTGTTATGTGTATATCTCCTGACTAGATTCCCAAAAACAATACGGGGAAGTGAGTATGTTTTGTGGCTGGGGAGCTGGGAGGGCTCTGTTAAGTATGTTGTTTAAAGCCTCTTGTCCTGGGAACAGACTAGAGAATAGTAGCAGGTCCAGGGATCCTCAGTGGTCTTTATCTGCCTCTTCTCAGTTGAAGTAGTAAATGGTCTGCTTTTCTAAAAGTATGTATACAATGAGGCCACAGCTGCCACTGAACCCTGTCAAACCAGGTATATATTCTTTTTCTGGGTTATTACCCATTTTAAGGAGAATTCAGTCATTCACTAACTCACAAGGTAGACAATGGTTAGGATTTACAAACCAATATATTTTAGAAAGCATCTAGTCACCACAGATTTTCTGACTTTCAAATAAGAGGCCATTTCATGTCTCAGTGTTCTCTTAACAGTTTGGGTGACATCAGTCATGTACAAATGGGACGTTTAAATACTGCATTTGAAAGGAATCCAGCTGCAGTTGAAGTGTCTGAATATTGCATTGAAAACAGGAGAAAAATCCAAGCAATCATATAATGCAACAGGTATCTCCCTTATGGTGTTGTGGTTCATGTTTAACCACGTGGCTGGGACTGAGCCCAGGGTCTACGCCAGTGGCAGCAGCACTATCTTTGCCCTGGGAATGAGGTCAGCAAAGCCCAGGCTTGCTGCAAATGAGGTATTTAGTGTGTGAGTCTTTTGGGAGATGCAGCTTTCTGAAAGAGGAAGAAGATCAAAGAAATGCTTCCACAGACTCTTGCTAGTAACAAAGATAATTTTTTTCCCCCCCATCTTTCCCACCACCCCCTTCCACGTGCCAAATGTTTCTGGTTACTGTAAGAAATCTGTTGTTTTTAGAGTGTTTCTTCAGAGGTCCCTTCTGTGTTTCTTCATGAGTAGTTCTTGGCTCTTACCATGCTCTGTCAATTAATGGGCAAATAAATATTGTTTCCACACTTAAATTTTCCTGCCACCATCTCACAATCTTCTCTCCTATCCATAATAGAGTTCCTCTCCTGAGAAAAGATGTCTTTGTAATTGTAATTATAGGCTCCAGCCTCCTAGGCCCTTCACGTGGTCAGGTCTCATTTACACTTTGCCCTGGGCTTAATCAGAAAGCCATTGGAGTTGGGGCTGTAGTGCTGCTGGTTCTTTGTCACTCCCTTTGGCACACTCCTTCCCTGGTTCTGTGTGCCTTCATTCAAGTTCAGGAAAAATCTGAAGGTATTTCACACTTGAGAGGAATAGAATAGGTGAAGCAGGGTAGAAGAGAGACCAAAAGAGGACTCAAGATTTACAAAGATGTAAAAACTATTTAAAATTTCTTACAGTGATCTAAGGAGAAGTGAGTGACTTGTTTTTAGTCAACTGCAAGTTTAATTTCTTCTCTTTCTGCCTTTTAATTATCCTGGCAGTTCTGACTGGTGCTGTTACTGTGTAGCACCAGACTATTGCGTTTGGGTGGTCTGGGTGTCCTGCACAGGGTCTGTTTTGTGCAACCACAGGCACATTCCAAACAGCAGAATTTGCTGCTGGGTTGATTATCATTTACTGTCAGTGCAGATTTTCTTTCCATAATGAATTAGTTATTTAAGACAGCTTGGCCCAGCTGGAAGCCTGTAGGTCAGGTTAGATTTGCCGGACATCTTTGTTGCACCTGTGTGCAGCTGGGAAGGAGGACAGGACATTTTGTCCTGTGCCTAAACAACGTCAGGTGCATTTCTGAATATATTAATAGCTCCTTCTGTATGGCCTGCAGGAGCTTACTTCTTCAGAGTGGCATAAAGCTAGCGGCTCCTCCTTACTGCTGAGACTAGTAACTTTGAGATCCAGCTGTACTATGTAAATGTGTAACTTGGAAATGGTTGGTATCTGAACCGTGATTTGTCCTTGATGTCTCTGAAATGTTTGTAATGTTTCATTTAAAGAACAAGTTTATATTCAGGCATGTTGAGTAACTGATGTCTTAGAAGTCAGATTCTATCATAGATCTGAAGAAAGAAAACACTTTAGCAAATTATGACGTCTGTATTGCTTGGGGCATCTGCTGGAGTGGCAGTAGGGAACAAAAGTGTCTCTGCACCTCAGTTGCATTGTAATGCATGCTCTCAAACACTGATTCTACTGAAGTGCCCCACATCTAAACCCCATCATAATGCCTAAAATGTACTTTTGTTGCAGGAACGGATGAATTTGGCACGGCAGATTGAAAAGGCAGAATTCTTCAACAGTCGGGCAAAGCAACACAACTCCTGGCTCCAGCAAGCTGCAGAGGCTCTTGAGATTGATCTTGATGATGATATGTTTATGGGCAAGTAGAAATGCTTGTTTATGAGTATACTCAGTTGGTCCCATAGCACTGGTGTCCAGAAGAAGCCTCACCATGCCAGAGGAACTCTTAAAGCCTGCAGGGCAGAAGGGAAAGTAAAGGAGTGTGATTACTTAGTATGTGGTGTTGCTGGCGTTTTCAGAATGATTGTGCAGTAGATAGCACTGGAGCTGAGAGAGTGACGTGTGACAGTACTGGCAAGTTATAGACAAGTCCACATGTCATAGCACAAGAACTGTTTAGCTTCTGGCAAATATTTTAGTGTAATCTAACAGCCCAGTATGTCCTGATTGAGTCTTGTCCCCTCTGTGTCAAAGAAAAAGCTGTTTCTCCACTTCTGCTTATCTCTCCCACCTCCCTGTAGTCAGGCAGCAGGACGGGACCCTGACAGCTCTGTGTGGGAACACCCAGGAAGCACTAGCAAACACCAGAAATTGTGAGCCTTGTGTAGGTTGAGTTGTGTGGGCTAAATGGCCAATAGTTATGTTCAAGTTGCTGAGGTTTTTGGTGGTGTGTGAGAAGTAAATAATTTCTTATATTTTTAAAATTAAATGTTCTGCAGGCTGTGCCTGAGAGAATGTGTAGGGCTGTACAGCTACAGGTGCCTATTAGTTCAATGCCATGAAGCTTTGCACTCCTCAGATGCACTGTAAAGTGCCACATTGTGTTCAGATTTTAGGGGCTGAAGGTATGATTTCCTACCAGTTCTTTGAAGGCATGCTGAATAGAGGTGCTGCCTGGGTCGCTTCAGCTTAAACTGTATCTTAACTTGTTAGCTGCTAAATACACAGGTGCCTTTAATTTTGAAGCTTGTTCAGTTTTATTTTTTTCTTTCCTTTATTCATGGGTGGACTAGGCTGTTTCAGCCACTTACCAAGCAAATACTAATCTCTGTCCAAACTGTTCAGGAGTGCTCTCAAATAATTACCACTCTGCTGTCTTGTTTTGACATAATCTGAGTATACTGTGCTTTGAAATTAGTTTCAAAACAGAACATCCAGTCCAAGTAAGTTGTGGCTCTCCAAAAGTGAAGCACTTTGTAATTGCTACCCAAAATCTTGCCAGATTCATGCTTTAAAATGTATTTAGTCTCTGATTCTTCTGTAGCTTGTTGGAGACTGATTAAAATCTGTCATTCCTCCCATAAATGAAATGCCTCTTACACTGTTACAAAGGATTTGATAATGTTCTTTCCATTTACATTACAGCAACCTTGGTTTCATTTATTCTCTCTAGTTCAGGCCTCTGACCCTATTAACTGTCTCCAGTCTTCTCTATGCCCTTCTTTCTCCTATATTATTAAATCTGAGTACCTCATTGTTTTTTATGTATAAGGAGGCTTCCTGTTTTACAGGTGCTGAAATGAGACATGCATAAAGTAACAAAACACACAGAAGAAGCTTCTGCCTGAGCTAGAAGCCCTAGGTTAATGCCTTAGCTTCTGGGCCCCTTTTCCTTTTGTTCCTGAGTCTGTTCTGTGTTGAGAGCCAACTGAATGATTTAGCATAATGATACCTGGGCTATAGTTGCTCAGTAATAAAGATTCCTCTTGATCTTGTTATCTTGTGGGCAGCCTGGGTGATCTCAAAGTGTCACAGATGACTGGGAGACTATATGGGAGTTGAGTGACCTTGTTAGAGAAAGAAAGATAACATTAGTGTCTGCCCCTAGCACTACAAAAGACTAGTGAAAAAGGCCAATGCATGTTTTTCTCTTGTTGTAATATTCTATATCTTTGATTTCTGCCCCAAGGAAGAAAACCTGATGAGCAAGAAGAAAACCAGAAGCAAAAGATGCTGAAGGGGATGAAAAAACAACTAAAACATATGTTGTCCCAGCCACTGTTTAAAGTTGTTATGAAAACCAAGTACCCAACACAGTCTGGAAAACTACTCCTGCCTCAGACATCAGTGGGCACTTCAGAATCTGCTCTGGGTACTGTGTCCAAACAACAAGCCAAGAAGAAGAAATCAATAAAATTAAATTAGATAACTGAGCAAGATCACTCAGTGTGACAGAAGTAAGGACAATCCTTATCAAGGCTGTCAGTGCTTATGAAGGAGCTCGGCTAGAAGACACGTAGTCTCAGAGGATGTTGCCTTTGTCTTGGTTGTGCAGGCACAAAGGAAAATGTTGATTTAAAGGGTTCTGTTAGCATGCAGTTAGTTACTGTTGAATGTTGTTTTGAATCTTACTTATTTTTTCTTACTCTGTGTTAATAGAAGTTAATCAGTTTTGAAATAGTTCTGTTTATTGCTCTGTTTTGAGATGGGTAAAAGTTACTGGGTAAAATTCACAGCAGGCATACTCTAATGATAAAACTTGATTTGAATTTTAGTGTCCTTAAAGGACAGGGCAAGGCTGGCTGCATACAGTCTGAATGCAATCTGAGTGGGTGGTAGGGGGAGGTTTGGCTTTTACTGCAGCCAGTTCAGGGAGAAAGGCAGCAAATATAGATAATGTTACCAGCAAGTCTACAATTCTGGTTATGGAAATCTCTCCCAGTTTTCTTTCTCCTCTAATATTTATATGTTCTGTTCTCTACTGCATCTAGTTCCCTTAGTCCTGTGTTAATATGTTTTAGAATGTGCAAAAAAAGTCAAGGTGGCAGTGATCCAGGACTCACCTTGGGAGATGTGTAGATTTCTGAGATTAAGTGTTGCTACTCAGTGTTATGTTAATTGATATTTGGAGTTAAGTTTCTGTTTGAAAAAAATGTTAGAACCATGACCTTTGCTTTAATGGAAAAGATGATGTTGTGAAATGTCACTTTTGAAGAGTGCTTCCTGATAATTATGCTTTTAAATAATTTTAACCTGACCTGGGCAAATAATTTTTAAAACTATTTTTAAAGATATGTCAGAAAAATATATTTTGAATTTTTGTTAAATTATACCTGCTATAAAACCCAAAGCCTGTGTCTCTTTTCAATCACATGAGATTTCTAAATTGCTCATGGCTGATGCCTTTTGCACTTAGCAGGCACAGAGAGGGGAAAAGCACCCAGAAGGTAAGACACAGCAGTGGGATCTGCATTGGTGGGGGCACAGGGAACCTTTGGCTGCCAGCTGTAGATTGGGCTGAGTTTGTATGTCTCATACAGTACAGAACCACTCTTACAGCTGTGATAAGAGGCACCAGTTTACTCAGTTAGTCAAAAATAAATCGGTCTGTAGAGTTGAGTGCCCCCTGCAACCACTTGCTGGTTATGTAAGAATAGCAAACTCTACTCTTTCCTCTATGTAAATAATGAAGACATCCCCCACACACGCTCCCTTGTCTCTGGAGGGCTTTTCTTTTGCTTCCTTGCATTACTAAAGAGCTGTGACAATTTAATCATAAGAATACAGAGCTTATCAGTTATGTATGAAGCTTTCCTTGCAATGCACTGTTTGTCTTGTGCCCTTCAGAGTAGAGGAGGGAAATTTTGGGGAGGAAGAGACGCCTTCTTCATGCTCGCCTATGGCATGCTCTGATGCTGCACCTGCACAGGAGCTCAAGCAGAACTTGGACCCTAAAAATAAGCTGTGTCTTAAAAAGAGTACTTGTCTAGTGCTCTGAAAGCTCTCTTGTGGATGCCTGCTTTGCCTTGTTCTTGTCTTACCAGGATACCCTGTGTCTTCTACCTAGAGGAAAAAACCTTATACGTGGTTTAGCTAATTTAAACAAATTATTAAACAGTAGCTGGAAAATATTACGACTTAGCTGCCCTCCTCCAATGTGAACTAGGTTACTGCAGGAAGAAAGGAAGGCAAAGGAGAGTATTTTCTTTAGCTCTGATCATTTGCATTTGTAAATTAGACATGAAGAGTTTTACATCGGCTACATATGGGCAATTTAATTTTAGTAGTTTAGTGTTTAATGAAATGTGTAGTATCAAATGGTTTCTGTAATGCTCTACTGACATGGCAGTTACACTAGTGCCTCAAACAAGTAATCTTGTGTTTTGTGGCAGCTTATGTCTGCTAAAATGCCCATTAATTAAAGGACTAATTAAGTCGATTTAGGCTGTCACAGCAACTTACAAGTAGATTAATAAAAACAGGAGTTCAGCAGAGTGGTGGTAAGGAAGGGCTAAGCTGATACAGAGCAATCAGTACTACATAACAGCAAACTGAAACCCTAATAGCTTCTGAGCCTTCACTTTTATTTTGTGAATAGGTGCGGCCATTTGACCTCATCCTTGCTGCAGAGTTCCCAGTCTATCATACACCTGAAGGAGGAGTCCCTGTAGTTTAAGACATCTGCTGAGAAGATAGTTTGGACAGGATCTTACATACTGCACAGCAAAGTTTCCTGACATTCCCCTAGCCTTTTCTTTCTCTTCTCCCTTGTAGGTTAATAAAACAGCAGGTTAGCAAAGCAGAAGCTGGAGTGCTGCCTTGCCATATGCCAGCAGCCCAGGCACACGGCTGGCCATGTGGCATAGGGGAGGTAGTTTACACCTTGCTGAGAAAGGGCCAGGTACCACATGCTTACCACAGTCAGTCTGTGTATCCAGGTCCCTAAGGGGGAAAGAGATAGGGAAAGGACATTTTCTGATTATCTCACCTCAAACTGCCTGACACTAGGAGGAGAATCTGGTAAGAAACACTGTGCTTTCTTGGGTGTTAAAATACCCACTGCTTTGTCCTCTGCTAGCAAGGTGTGTCTTGGGTGCCTGAGCGATTCCAGATTGTTTAATCAATGGCTTGGTGAAGGAAGCAGCTCAGAAGACCATGAGTTGAGTGACTGGTACCAGACTGCTAGTATAGCCGACAACAATATGTCAGTAGTATCCAATAGTCCTTGCAGAAAAGTAGGATGTTGTCAGAGGTGGGACTGGGGAGAAGGGAGGCACGAGGCAGAAGGGCACTCTTTTAGGAAATGGCCTTGATTCTGTAACACTTTATAGATCCCTTACACCCCCTGCGCCCCCCTTATACTGGGGCAGATGTCTGATACTTTTCTGGCCCATGTGAGATTTCTTATTCCAGCTTCCTTTTGTGAAAGGTACTGAAGGGTTTCAGCATTTTTTCAAGTCAATCAGAAGCTCCTCATGGGGTTGGCCTCACAGAGTGGATGAGAAAGAGGAAAATAATTTGTGACTCCTGAGGCAAGTTCATCAGCCTGGGGAAGCAAGTGAACAGAGCTGCTATGCTTGTTTGTCTTGGAGTTCAGCGGCTCTTGCTGTGAAGCTGGAAGAAATTGTAGCCCGTTTCCAGAGCAACCAACTTTAGATGGTACAAATTGCCAGATTTCTGTAGGTGAGGGCTGCAGTTACAGAACACAGACCCAAATCCTGGCTTGGAAAAGGAAGAAAGGCACTGCAAAGGACACACGGGCTTTGGTACCACTGGGCTAATTAGAGGTCTGAGGTTCTCTTATTATTGATGTAATTATATCAGCCTAATCAGTCATGTGGATGCTTTTATAGAAGTAGAGTTTATTTTCCTTTCTTCATGGGAATACCTGCACCAGTATAAGCAATTTTAGTACTGACAGGTGTTATGGATTCATACATGCCGACACCGTAACCAGGTCTGACCCTGGGATATTGCTGATTGATGTAAAGTCCAAGAGAAGGTTTCCAGTTCCTCTTTTATTAGTTCTCAGGTAACAGCTTGAGCTGGGTGCCTCTGGAAAGGGACCCCTGCCCCAGATCACACCCCTCAATTATACCTGTGCCACCCAGCTCCTGAGCTCAGTCACTGAATTCTGGTGGGTGGTCTCTTGATTTCTCATTGGGTTTCACTGTGGCTGGGCTGGCCACCTTCTGAAGTTACCTCATTCTTTTGGCATTGTTTCCTTGGTCCTTATCTTCTTCATTCCTCTCGCATCTGCCAGGTTCAGCTAGTTCTGTGTTAGCAGCATGAATTTTTATCAAAAAGTTTACTCTCGGTCAGCTCCTGCAGCCTAAGGTTTCAACTACTTTAGCTACTAGGGCTAAGCTGCTAACGCTAAATGAGACTATGCAGGGAGAAGAATACAATTAATCAAATATCCTCTATAACACAGGAATATAATCCTGTACCAGTATTGGTAATAACTGCGCCAAGGTGCAGCCATTTCAGACCGTTTCTTATAGTGTTACTTCTAAGGCTGTCTCAAGTGAGGTCATTTCCATACTCTCAGTTCTAAGATGACCTCACAGTGTAATTTTATTGGCAAGTTAAAAAAAATTATGAGAATTAAATTTGCTGAAATATTTATCACTATTATTCTTTGTTTTCCTAGGGTCTCAAAATCTCCTAAATTCCATCCGGGAAAAAACTTTATTCATGCACATATATACATGTATAAACATGATTGGAAAGTATGTCCCGTCCATTGTAGAAGTTGTCAAAAGTCTATTTTCTAGTACATCATTCAATTATATGTGTATTCACATACACACACGACCTAGCTTTTAGCTAATATAACTACAGATATTTATATAAGAACAAAGTACAGTCAACTCCCAGGAGTTGTCTCATTCATTAGAGAAATGAAATATACATTTACCAAATGAGAAATAAATGCAAGCTGGAAAAAATAACATCACACATTTCAAAAGAAGAAAGAAAATCTGTGTTCAATCTCAGCTAAATCTCAGACAAAAATTTGCACCTTCCTTTGATCCCTGACACAGGATCTCTGATACTGATTTATGTTTCTTCTTATTTCCCACCCAAGGAAAACAAAAATTACATTGGTTCATTGGCAAAAAAAAAAAAAAAAAAAAAGAAGATAATTAAGAATATTTGGAGCATAAAAACCAGGACAGCTTTATCAAGTTGAAATTCCATGTTGTTTTCTCCTATTTAAAATGTGATCAATGACAGCACAAAAATAAACACGCAGTAACGTTTATCAGGCACTGTTTTATTAGAAGAGGGTACCATAATTTATCCCAGCACTTTTCTGTGCACAAAAGTCTGGGTGTTACCAATAGCCAGGGGCAGCTTTCTGCTTGCAATGATGTTTGCATTTTCCATTATACTTCATTATACTGCAATGCCTTACTATTAAAAAAAAAACCCCAAACAACAAACCAAAAACCAGACCTCTTGTAAGGCATTGGTCTGACTGAGAAAGGTTTATCTACTGTATGTGAATGGAAACTGTCTTTGTTATTCCTGCATTTTAATTAAACTGTTCCTCACATAGGGAGGGTGAAACCAGAATTCAGTTCACAATGAATTACAGCCTCCCAGAGCTGGGCTACGGTGCAAGAACAAACAGCCGTGAGCCACTGGTTCCACTGCTGGGCAAACAATGCCGTAAATAAACA
>NW_010309540.1:19866-22184 GCF_000700745.2 Antrostomus carolinensis
CCATTTTATATGCTCTGAAAAGCAAGTGAGGCTCTTGAATACATCATGGCATCATTTCCCCAACAGAGGACTAATGCACAGGTACACACAGGGCTGGTGAATGTGCTTTGCTCTACCAAACAGCCAAAGCGGAGGAGTCAGGGAGGAGGGACTTCAAGAAAAAAATTTTCTGTGACCTTGAACTTGCTAGAACGACATGTTTTCCCTTTCTGCTTTGTTTTTAAGCTACCAACATAACTTTTCAGATGAGTTTATGTGAAAAGTAAACACTCATTTAGAAAAATTGATTAAATACCTTAGACTGTTGAGGGGGGGAACTGGATTCGAGTGACAGCTTTGCAAGCAGTGCTTGCCAATTCCTGACAGTTCTCATTAGTTACTGATCCAATACTATTAATATAGCCAGCACTGCCAGGTGCAGACCAGGCTCGTGTGTGCTGATTGCTTAACAAGCATTGAGCAAAAGATTGCCCAAGTCCCATAAGCCTGAGCCCATTCTGGTGTCAAATCATTTGTCTTTTAAAACACTCTGGGAGTTCAGCAGGCTGCCTTGTGTCTGGGGGATAGACAGACAACTTTTCCAATTAAAAGATTCTGGCTTTATCTGGTGAATGGTGAATATCAGGTATTGTTGTTTGTGTCCCCTTGCACAAAAATGCCATGATCATTCAAAAACTTTTCTCAGGTTCTCAAAGGAAACTTTCAAATTCAAAAGGCTGCTGCTGTTGTGAGAAGTAAACAGGTCTTCTCTCTGCTTTAGCCATGGGCTTTATCCATCCTGGCAAATCTGATAGTACATTTTCCCATAGCTAACACTGAATTTTAAGTAAACAAATTCACTTTCCTTTTGGATTAGAAAGTGCATAGCACATTGCAGCAGTGTTTATACTGAAGGATAAGCTGGTACAGTGATTAACTCCAGTATCAGTTTCACACAGAGGTCTCTTATGGAGATGGTGTTTTGTCCCATGTATAAAACTTAATCAGAGTGATGCTGCTGCACAAGCAGTGGTTATTGTCCTTGTGGAATCCTACCTCCTCCTTAAAAGAGGGAAGTGAAATATGGTGAGATGAAAGGAAGAGTCTTGTTCTCCTCTCGGTACTGCTTCAGCATCTTCTGTCTCCCACCACGGGCTGTAGTTACCACCCCATTTCTCTGCCCCACTTCTCTAGGCATTATCGCAATAACAGAGCACGAGTCCTTACTCTGTCTCTTGTTGGTTACCAGCTTACCATAGCTGAATATAAATCCCTATCAATCCATCTCTTCTCTTTACATTTGCAGCTTTCCATATATTTATTTATTCAACTAAAACCAAGTCTTGCTAGGTGTCATTGCATTGCATTGATTGAGAAGAGGAGAGTTCCTGGAAGATGATAAATACACATAGTAACTACATTGCTGATAATTCACTTAATGAAAATAATAACGGAGCAAACATCTAAGTTGTTAAAACATCTCTTGTTAACAGGATATTTTTTAAAAAATTCACAGTAGGACAGCGCTCTTTGAATTTAAGCCACTAATGCTAGGGGATCCCTAGTCCAAATGATGCAGTACCCTTCAGTGTCTTCCCTTTCCAAGCAAAATCCTCTGTACCTGCCTGTCAGCTTATCTCTGGAAAGAGCCTCTTCAGTAGCCCTTTTCTCAAGCATGCAGGAGCACGTTAAGGGGAGCTAAGAAAGGCCCTAAACTTGGCCTTTCTTCCTGTTAATCCAGTGTTAATGCAATAGCTATTTATATTGCTGAAACCTCCCAGATTTCATCTCCTGGACAGCTAGCTTACCTTGCTGCTGAGTGGAGCAGGATGCAGACGGCTGCACGTGTCACCCTCCTGCTGGTGATAGCTCTACATCGTGCTCCACTGGCTGCAGCTGTAGTATGAGTAGGAAAGCATCCCAGAGTCTTGCTGGTTTCTCAGAATATTACCTTTGCCCACATTTTGTTCCATTTTCTGCAACTGTCTGTTGCTCCTTGACTTGTTTCTCTACAGGATGAATCTGGATGGAGCTGCCAGAGATTCTGGTCAAGCAGCCAATCTGCCCGGTTGCACTTAAAACAGCTGCAGCATCACCTGGAGGCTCCTCAGGCAGGAGCACTCATCTTCAGCACCTCTGCTGTATGTTACTCATTATATCAAAGGTGTGTTTATCTGCCCTGTCCCTAAACACAGCAGTCTGGCTGTGTGTCTGGTTGCTTTTTCAGCCATACTAAAAGTGTCTCATGGCATTAAAGATGTTTCAGGGTGCCGCATGTAGCAGCACTGATATGCTTTTTAGGTTCCCATTAAAATGTCACTGCTGTTTGCAGGAGTTTT
>NW_010309541.1:0-4197 GCF_000700745.2 Antrostomus carolinensis
CCCCGGGGCAGCAGCAGGCAGAGAAAGTTGTTATTTTTCTTAATGACAAGCTTTTCTTCTGTTAAAAAAAAAAAAATAATAATAAAAAAAGACTTTATTCTCTTTCAGTCATTGATTTAAAATTAAAAACGTGTCACGGCCTCAGCCTTTTCTCCAACCTCCCCCCCCCTCTCTTTTTTTTTTTTATTTGCCTCTCCCCCCTCTTCCCGAAGTGGAAATGAAACAAAAGAGAAGAGGACGGGCTGGGGGGGAAGGAAGCAAAAGAAACAGAAGAAAACCCACAAAACTGCAGCGAAAAGTCTCTGAGCACAGCAGAGCTGCGTGCTGCATGTGCTGGGGTATTTACCAGCACTCAGGGCTGCTGCCTCACACCTCCTCTTCTGTCTGCTGTTTTATTAAACGCAGTGGAAAGGCACTGGGAGCCTTCCTCCCTGAGCACATCCTCACAGCAGAGCCAGCACCCGGCTGGTGGGGCTGAGCACCAAGAGATGTGTCCTCATGTGAAGAGGCCTTTCACATGGCATCGCTCATCTCCAAGGTGGCCGCTTTCCTCCCAAAAAGCAAAGCGCAGGCTGGGGGGAATCGAGGAGAGTTCCACCATTGGTTTCATTGAGATGAAGATTTAACTTCAGGGGATGGATCTGGAGCTTCTGGAAAGGACGTGCCTTCAAAGACAGTGGCCTAATGAGAGAGCTCTGCTTAAGGCACGTCCCTGGAAACTCTTTGAGGCAAGAACCACTGCTATGGGGCCATCGGGGTTTTTATCCAGGGGCAAATTGGGGTGAGCTCTTGCATGGGTCTGAGCCCTGAGGGTGCAGGAGTGGCTGAAGTCCCAGGGAGGGTGTCAGGATGGAGGAGCCCCAGCTCCAGCCCCAAGCACCACATCAGGTGCCACACCACCAGAGAGGTCCTCCAGGCTGAGCAGCCCAAAGCAATTGGTGTTTCCAGGCAGGAGATCCCAGGTGGGAGCCGCAGCAGCCCTACCCACCGTTTTGGTAGGGTCTACTGGAGCAAAGTATGGGTGCAGGCATCTTCATCCCAGCAGAGGAGTAACCCCACCACCCAGCACTTGGTCCCCCAAGGAAGGCTTTTAAGCCCTGATCGCTGGCCTGCAGGACAGGCCCTGGGAGGGCTGGGGGCACCTACTCACTCCCCCTGCTCCTGTGGGGAGTTCACAGTCTCTGCAGGTATGGAGGGAGAAGCCACCTCGGCGTGCCTTCGGGCAATACCTCAGCAATACCACACGTAAAACCTTCTCTTTCTTTCTCTCTCTTTAAGGCTATGCAATTTCTCTGTTATGTCTGAGATTTTGCTCCGGGTCAAAATGCAGCTACATGGGTTTTAATTGATTTTTTTGCAAAGCTTTCAACTTGAGGTTTCTTTTCTTTTAACCACTCCTTGTCTTTTAAGCCAAAAGAAGTAGCAAACGACATTAATCACAACACTCTTGAACCAAGAGCTTGCTGCGACTACTTTAACGTCTTCTTGGCTTTTTCAAATCCTGCTTTGAGGTTCCCATTTAGCAAGGTCCTGGAGCACACACTTCACTTTAATTGGGTGCTCCAAGTCAGACGTGCACTTACAAGCAGGGCTGAATCAGGAACTACATTATTATCAGCTCTGGAGCCCTGACATGAGTGGTCAGGGCTGCGGTGTGTCCAGCACCATCAGAGACATGAGGTGGAGAGAAGGTCCTGCAGCCTCCCGAAGGCAAGAGGAGCTGGATGGAGAGGCACCACCTACACGAAGCAGAGCATCTCAGCGCTGGTGGGCTCTCTTCCCCTTGAGCTAGAGGGCAGAAATACAGACTGTTGACCAAGCCTTGGTGTTGCTTGGCCATAGCCCAGAAGAAAACCATGCTGCCTTTCCAAAAATGACCATTCCTTGGTATTTTTTAACCCAGAGGAGCCTGGGGAGCTTGCTCACAGCATGACCCCAGTGACAACACTGCAAGGAGCCACATGCAGCACCAGGAAGCAGCAACCTTGGAGATGTGCCGTCTTCAGCAAGGCAGTCCATGGCCACATCACTGAGCGGCCGGAGTCCTGCTCCATGTGCTCACTGAAGTAATGTTGCATGTAGAGCCTGAGCGCCGTAATTACTCAATAAATAACAACGCTAACGAGATAATGGCACACAAACCTTTCTGTAGGATCTTGTTTAATTTTCAGTGTTAGTTGGGTGTGGGAGAAAATCCAGCACGTTAAATTAACATTTTGGGTGTAAATCAAATTAAATGTACAAAATGCCCTGTAGGGTCAAAGCACAATGGGACCCACCCTTACAGATCTGACTACTAAAATGTGTTTCATTTGACTCAAATCTTTTGGGAGTGAGGAGGGAGAGATTGGATCCAACAATGAAGCAGCCATGTGTCGCTGTCGCAATCACAGCCCCCCTCCTTCCCCAACCGACCCTGGGTGGGGGGCGGATCGAAGGCTGCGTGCGACTGGCATGGGAGGACTCGTTCCTTCTGGAGGGCTCCCTCTCACCAACCAGCCTCACCCTGGTTGATTTAGCACCTAGCAGGGAGTGGGGAGAGTGTGCTTGGAGGCAAAGACCTGGGCATAGGGAGCGAGGGAAGGAGCTGGGCTTGGGAAGAGCAGAGCAGAGGGAGCAACGCTCAGGTAAAGGAGGTGAAAGCAAAGGCACACTTTCACTGCTCAGGGGACGACGACTCGGTTTTATCTGTGACCAGAGAACATCTTAGCTGCCCTGTGAACCCATGGAGCCATGTCCTTTCTTCTTCTTGCCTGGGCTACTTTTCACCTTCACCTGCACCGCATGGCTGCAGAAGCAGGCGCGTGCCTACACAGTGGAGGGATGTGGGCTGGGCAGGGACGAGGGTTTGATCGTACAGCCAGGCAGAGCTGAACACCACCAAAAGGCACAGTCCCTTGGCAGTGCCATGGTAATGTCTTTGAGTTGGGCCTTTAGCTTAGAGTCCAGCAAAGGGACCTTCACGCTTGGCCCCCAGTGGGATCTTGCCCCCATCCATCACTGCATGGAGACTGAGGGACCTCAGCAGGTAACACCTGCAGGGGCTGCGTGGGGATGCTCTGTCCGTGAGTGAGTCACCCAGTGCCGCTTTTCTGGTGACTTCTCATGATTTTGAGCCAAACTGGGCTGGATGGAGATGGGATCCTGGCTGATAAAGGAGCCCAGCAATGCAGCAGTGCAGCCTTTGGTCTCTGTCTTGCAGCAGAGCTCAGATGGGGGGATTTATGCAAGTTTATTGACCAGTCAAAAGAGGCCACAGCTTCAGATACTTGGGAAGATAAACCTTCATCTTCTGGGGTCTGTAATATGTCTGAAACACCAGGGCTGGGACATTTGGTCTGCTGCAAGTCACCGAAACACCCAGCTGACATCTCCTGGGCAGGCAAACCACCCCACTGCTCCCAGGGGACTTTTGGGAGAGACGAGGAGGAGGCTGGGTGTCAAAACATTGCCCACTCCTCTGCAAGAGGCATCCTAGGGTGACACCCCTTCCAATGAAAAGCTCCACATTTCTCCACATGAGTGGGACAGTAAGCATGATGGAGCCCATGCTGGCACCCAGGAACGGGCACCATGAGGCCACTGGGAGCCCTGGGCTCGCATCTCGGACACGTTAAAGGGAGAGGGTTCGCAGAAGGAAGATGTTCCCACTGCAGCCAAGGCAAGCTGAGAACAAGGGAGGGTATCTCTTCTGCAGCCTTTCCCAACCTGCTGCCTCCCTGGATTATCCAGTGGAGGTCCAGCATGCCATAGGGTCTTCCCAGAAGGATTGTGGGGACCTCTGAGGACCACAGCTGGAAAGCCCACAGCAGAGCACAGAGGAAAGGTGCTCCTGCTGTAAAAAATGCCTCACCTGGGGCACGTGCTGTTTCCAGCTCGAACTTTCCTTCCACCTGGACATCTGCCCTCGGTCTCGCAGCTCAGCATCTGCCTGTGAAGAGTGGATGTGCTCTTGGGGGATGCTCCCCTCCAGCCCACCCCACACCCCATCGCAGCTCTGCAGCACCAGGGGTGACTCAACTGGGTTTCGGCAGCCGCCTGCACGCACACACCAGCCACCTTTGGAGGTTGCTGGAGGGATTGCCATGGCCTCCAAGGGCAGGTTCCCACCCAAAGCGTGGCACCTCCAGTGCCAAGATCTGGGTGAATACCAGCCCGTGGTCCGCTGGAGGTCAGGGGGGTGGGAGCACTGCTGGG
>NW_010309541.1:4238-4680 GCF_000700745.2 Antrostomus carolinensis
TCAGAGCAAAGCTACTGCCCTGGTCACACCTGCGCAACAGCCCTCTGTGCGGCCAGCCGTGGGGCCAAGCCCGACCACCAGAAAGCTCTGCTTCTAAGCCAGGTTTTGGCAGCTCCCCTGGTTAGATGAGGAACCACTTCACCGCAGTGGATGGAGCCAGGGTGGCTCCAGGCCAGCGTTATCTCGGAAGGAGAGAGCAGCGGCTCCACAAGCTGCCCTGGTTTGGAGGGTGAGCTGCTTTCCTTGGCTGAGGAGGGAAGGAGGGATGGAGAAGGTGCCAGCCAGGGGAAGATGGTTCCTCAGGCTGCTGCAGAACCTGCCCTGCCTGTGCTTCCCCGCCGGGGTTCAAAGCACCCCACCAGGCTGACTCACCGGGCTCCCGTCTCCCTGCCTCCCACGGCCCCTGCCACTCCCAGCGTCTCCCTGTCTTTCTCCACCGATA
>NW_010309541.1:4765-12595 GCF_000700745.2 Antrostomus carolinensis
ATCACCTCAGGCTGCCCAGCCGCTCCCTGCCAAGCCTCTGAGCACTGCTCTCCTCCCTGTGGAAACAGCACCCAGCCACCCCGTGAAGCCTGTGCTGGGTGTTGGACCTCAGCAGCATCCCCTGAGCATCCTCTTGGTGGTACCGGTGGCCCTGAGGCTTGTGGGAAGAAGCTGCTGGAGGATTCGTGCTCCCCATATCCCCCATACACAGTCCAATACTGCTCTGGGAGGACAGGGTGACCCCCTTGGAGAAGTGTCCACTCTCACAAGGTGGTCAGCAGAGCCCTGAACTTGCAGACGCTGCTGTAGAAACACAACCATGTGAGCATCTGTCTCTGGAGGTTCTCTGAAGCCCCTTCCCCAGCTTTGCCCACACTGTCTAGCTTCTTTGGTTGCTTGGTTTCCTGCGATCCCACTGTCTGTCCACTGTTTCCTCCCTGGGAACTTCGGTGCATTCCCACCAAGCCTGATACAGCAGCAGAGGTTGCAAAGGTAGTGAAATCCCAGGAGTTTCATGCAAATCAGGAGCTAAATAAAGGACAAAGCTAATCCCTCTTAATGTTCCTGCTGTGCTAAAAAATACATCATGTGCACAACCTTTGCTAGTCACCAGCGAATCCACCTGGGCTTTAACCTCTAAAAGCCACATCCACGCAAACCAGAGCCCCTCCAGTTCCTCCAGTCTCTGGTGGTGGTGGTCCTCAGTCCCCAGGGTTTCTCTGATGTTTTCACAAGAGACATTTCTCTACCCACCAAACCCAACAGCTGCTTGACCAGTGAAGAAACGGGGCAGCAGCCACTTGCCCTTTCTGACCAGTGGTTTGGATTTTGGGTTCTCTCTGGCAGGAGGTCACAGAAAGCTTCAGCCAGGTGGGTCTGTCCAGAGCGGGTGTTGATACCCATGAAGATGAGCAGCTTCCCTCTCTGAGCTCGATTCCATCTCCTGAGTGGTCTCAGCTATGGCTCGACCACACAGGGAGGCTACCATGGGTGGTCTGCCAAAACCCCACACCCTGGCTTTATCCTCCAGAGATGTTTTCCTTCCCCACATTATCCTCAACTCTCAGCACCACCACATCTCCATTTCACTGCCCGTCTGGTGCCTGCTTCAGCAGGGTGACTCGTGCAAATGGGTGGCATCGCCCTGGAAAAGACACATTTTCCCTGCTGGCGTGATGTGATGCCATCGGGATGTGCTGCACACGGGGATGCACTCCGCAGCAGGATGTGCTGCCTGTGCTCCTGCAGGCTGATGGCTGAAGAGAGAAGTGTGAAGCCTGGCTGCTGGGCTGTTCCATTTAGGACAGCCTGTCCCCATTCCATGAGCTAATGGGGACCACAACCTTTTATCGGGTTATAGGGAGCCGCAGTCACCTGGCTCGCTTGGGAAAGGTCTCCCTGAAAAGTCTGGCATTGGGTGGTGCTGGTGGAAAAAGCTGGATGAGCCACAACTGGGGTCTGACTCAGTCAGTCCCTTCCCAGATTCCTGAACATCTTTAAAATCCCCGCTCCCCGCAGCTGACATAGGCTGCTAAGCTGCCTCATCCCCTGGGGGCTGCAGGGGGCTGTGCTCCCCACCTCCCACAAGCCCTGCCACCTCTGCCAACCCCCTCCAAGCCCAAATCTCGGTGGTAGAAAATCCCCTGTCCCCTCCCCAAGGGCAAATGGCACCTTGGGGCCCCCCAAGGCTTCCTCATTCCTGCCAGATGACCAGGGCCGTAAACCCCATTGTATGCATGGGGGGGGGAGGGTGTTATGCATTTCTCTACCATTTCAAAATGCTCTGAGAGGGGCCAGGCTGGGCAGTAGGTGCTGTCCCTGCCATCCCTCTCCTTTTTGGGGAGAATGGGAAGATTAATAGCCTAACGGAGCAGTGATAAGGGCATAGAGGGACAGTGATGAGCTGGAGGAAGGAATAACTGTCTTCAGTTGGGTGCTGGGGGACCATCCCACTGCTGCCACCCTGGCCAAGTACCCTTGCACTGCAGCTCCCTGGGGATTTTTGCAGCAGTAGAAAGAGAAGGTGAGGTCCATCTGGTCTCCTCTCAGCTCCTCTCCAAGAAGGACAACCACCATGATAGCCTTGGCCATTGGAACTGCAGATGCCAGCTCAAGTGTAAGTCTGCTCCAAGCTCCTGTTCAAACGCTGCTGTGTTAAGAGATGGACCTTTCCTGCTCCCCGTCCTGCTGCTGTGGGTGGGTGCATGGGGAGGGATGGTTCCCGGTGGGGATCCAGCACTGCTGCTGGAGAGCCCCTGCCCGTCCCGCCTGTGTGAGGGCAGAGCATGTGCTCCAACACGCCCAGGATGAGTTAAGCATCAGGATACCCACCCGCTGCCTATGAAGTCGCCCAGGGAGCTCAGTGGTGCCGCTTCCAGCCGGGCTCCTTTCCCTAAAAACAGCTGGGGGGGAAACGGTGCTGGCTGCAGCACCCATGGGTGCCTCTGCCCCCTCCCCACCCACCCAGCTGAGGCCAAACCCCGACATTAGCCCTCCTCTCCCTGCTCCCCACACCGCTGCAGCCCAAGAAGCCCTCCTTCTTCTGAAGGAACCTGGGAGGGTGGGAGCTTGGGGTGCAGCACCCCATAGGGCACACCCCACTTTGGGGGCTGGGAACCCCCACACCTCCCTGCCTTGCAGCGGCCCCGGTGCTGGGGCTGGGCTACCTTTGCCATGCAAGCTGCAGGGTGATTGCTTGCAGAATTACTCCGCCAACGTTTCTTTTTCTTTCTCTTTTTTTTTTAATGCACAAGGGTTTTTATCTCCCAGTGCCTTTTACAATGTTTGCCAGGGGAAAAAAAAAACCCCAACAAACCCAGCCCCACGCCCATAAGCGTCTCTGCCCTCGACTCCCAACAGCAACACCTTCCTCCTGCCGCCCGCGGGCAAGGGTCTGTGCGATTGCCACCAATATAATTATAAAGTGCGAGGTTTACATCCACCCCTCGCCGCCGCACGGGCAGACTTTGGCCTCCGCCTGCATTTCAACCTCCCGTCCTCGCTCAGGGGAACCACGTGCAGGAGGGACCTGGGATGCAGCTCCCTGGGTGGGGTACCCACTGTGCTGCCCCAAAACAGTGGTGCCATGGGAAAAGCAGAGCGAGATGTGGAGGAGAGTCAGCATCCAGCTGGGCTTCCCCCCGCCATCCTGGGGATACTGGGGAAGGAACCCGGGTGACTGGGGCCACAGGGACCCATTTGCACCCTCCAGCCAGGGCGATATGAGGCCACGGCGGGGCGAGCGGCGGGGGCGGAGCCCACACCTTAGTTTATTTACCTGGAGGTGACCCGCTGGCGCGGCCACCCCCGGGGCTGGCTGGCTAACGTGTAACCACGCATCGCCTGGCTATAAAACCAGCAGGGCTTGCGTAGCGGCTACCCCGGGTTCCTGCGCTCCCCGCGGGAAGGAGGAAGTGTACGGGGAAATTAAAATCAAAAGTAACTGTTTTGCAGGCTGCCCTGCAAAGGGAAGGAAAGCTTCGGTGCTCTCTTGCTCACAAGGGAGTAAAAGACAAGTTCCTCCCCTCCTCGTGGCTTTCTCTTTTCTCCATCATTAATATCTCAGGAGGATCAGACTTGCTTCCCTACAGCTCTCTGGGAAGATCTGTCAGGGCCCCGGGGCCTGTGCACACAGGAGGAGCAACAAAATTCATCCAAATGGCTGGTGAGAGCAGGTCAGAGGCTCATGAAGCCCCCATAAAAATGCTGAGGGGATGAGTTAGGGTGGCTTTGACTTCATTCATGCCCATCAGAAAACAAAACTTGATCCAGTCAGGCAGACCTTCAACCAGGAAGCTAACATGGTTGAAATAAGGTGGTTTTAATACATACACTTCATTAATTTATTATTTATTTATTTATTTTAGTTTCTGCACACAGAGAAGCCCCCAGTGACCCTAGCTCTTAATTACAGAGGGAGGACACAAAAACTTTAACACATTTCCATTTTTGTCTCTGCATTTTTCCAAGTTTTTGAATACCAACAACATGACCTCCTCCCAGCAAATTTGATAGAAGCATTTCCTGCCTGGCCAGGGTGGCTACACCTGGACAATACTTACGCTGCCACAATCAGGTCTGCAACTACTGGGAAGGAATAATTCCACTTCTCAAAGTGGAAAAGGCACCATCAGCGAGAAAAAAGTGCGTACAACATGGCAATTAGCTTTTTTTTGCTGCTATTTCTAGCGCTGCTGTAAGAAAATCAATGCTTGTAGGAGCAGGCACGGTGCACGCCGCTCCTCAGCAGGCTCTCCAGGGTGCTCAGCTCCGTGTCTATCCCGAGAGCTCTCTCCAGGGTGAAATCCTAATGGCAGCACCGGCAACCTCCTCCAATGGCTTCATGGAGCAGACGGGGACTTGGTTTAGGTTGGGTTCAGGCTTTTTTTTTGCTCTTCTTTCTGGTGGGGGTAGCTGAGCCATTGCGCCTCGGCGGAGCGCTCCAGGAGCGTGCAAACTTGCCCGCACGAGCACGCACACCTGCACTGCGTGCCCAGCCGGGAGAGAAGGAGAGCTGGCTCTGCAAAGAGGGAAGGACAGCTCGCTCACCAAAAGCCCTGGGGAAAAATCCAGAAAGCTTTGTGAAAACACACATTTGGCATTTATTTTATTTTGTATTATTTGTTTGTTTGCGATTTGATAAGAGAGATTGGCTCCTCGTGTCACATGGGAGAGAAATGGAGCGGGAGGGGGACTGTGGTTCAGGCCATGAACCTGGAAACAGGCTCAGTTCAAACTTTTATCTCCATCCCCTGACGTATTTTGCAGGGTTTTCCTTAGGCTCTAGTGCCACTGGTGAGCCACACCTGAGTGCCCTGTTTTGTGGATCCTCTGGTGGCTAATATAGGGTTGAGCTGACACTGCCACCCCTTCCCTTCATGGGATGCAAACCTGCTCGGTGTAACCACTCATTACACAAAGCCGAGGCAGAACTCCCCCGTGTCTGTTAAAATGGTTGGAATGGGCAAATAAAAAGTGGAAGTCTTCCTGAGACAGGAACCGCAATGCAGCCTTACCGAGGAGGCTGGCAGACACCCGCCTCAGAGCACGGAGGGGAGGGAGGGGGTGGATGAGGCACACAGGTTGCTCAAACTTCATTTTCTTTGGAAATCAGGATAAAAATGCCTCCTAAGCATTGACTTCAGACATGTTATCCAAGCTGATTGTAGAGATCTGACCTGTTTGCCCAGGGGAAAAATGGCCCTCAGCTTTCCACAGCCTCCTTTACTTGTGAGTCAACCCTTCCCTGACTGGTGCTCAGCCCCATCTCCACCAGACGACGTGTGCCACTACGCCCAGGCCAGCAAAGGAGGAACCAAGGCACAGGAAAAGCAGGCACCTAAGAAAGGTATGGACATGACACGCCAGGAACCAGCTACTAGCAGCCAAGGCGTTTGTTTGAGGAAACCTTACATGGAGAGCAACCAGCAGAGCCAGCAAAGGAAGAGGCCCTCCTGAGCCACGTTTCCCTCAGCACAAGCTCAACCTCTGCCTTGCTCTCTGAGAGCATCAGCGAGGTGGCTCGTCCCCAAGGAGCTACCATTGCTTCACCAGTCACACACACCCCATCGGCACCGCGAGACGTCTCTGCAATGGGCCTGGGGTGGTCAAGGTTGTGTTCGCTGAGGGGCACTCTGAGCTTTCCTTCTCTCTTGTCCTTCATGCAACCACTAACTAAAAAAGCTCTCCCCAGCAGCACCACCACTGGGCGCTCCTCCACCACTCCCACCTCCCTGCCTCCGCAGCGTGCCGCTGGCCAGCCTCACCCAGCCCAGCTGGAAAACTGTCTCAGAAAAAGGAAAATGGGATTTTCCACCTTCTTGCTGCTGCAGGGTCTTAAGCCAGACCCAGCTGCTGATCTGGTCCATGGCTGGGCTTTCCAGAAGGTTGTCTCCCTGAATGAGCTCACCCTGAGCACAGGAAGGGAGCAACCACCCAAAGCAGGAGGAGAGCAGGGCCACGGCAAGGTAGGTGAGCACTCCAGCAAGCCCTAGCCCTCGGGAGGGAAGGGAGGAGAGCGGGAACACCTACTGAACTGCAATGGAAGAGACTCGGGATGTGAAAGCACAGCCTGAACATTCCCCGCCCAGGGTTTTAGCCCCTCAAGTGATTAATGCCGGGCTTGGGCAGAGGCGCTGGGCTTCCAGCCGGGGTGAGCTGCGCCCTTCCACGGTGCCAAGGGCGCTGCGCTGGCTCACATCCGCCGCGCATCTGGCTCGACCCTGTTCTTGGCACTCCAGTGGCCTTGGCCGCGTTACAAGCACTTATGCAGAAGCCTTAATAACAGTAAACACACCGATGTGAGCAAAACTATTAGACTCAATTGAAATATTATCATTCCCACTAATTTCGCCTTTCATTTTAATCACATTCGTTCAGCAGACAGATGAAAAAGATGATAATGAGGAGGGATCGGCTTCACACACTCAGTTTTTCTCTTCCACTCTGGATGGGGTTGGGGATGCGACTCGGATATCCCCTCGCAGCAACTGCTCTGTAACTCTTCTAAGCTCTACCTGGAGATACCTGAGCCTGGTTTTGAGACAGGGACTGGGGTATCTGCTGAGGTTGAGATTCCTCGTGCCCCACCATCCTGCCTGGCAGGAAACCATGGCAGATGCTTGGAGAAAAAAAGAACGGTAAGGAGTCAGGAATAAGCCTGCACCTTTTGCAATAAACCTCCCGCTTTCCCGTTTATTTGTGGTTTAAGGAGTTCATGAGCCAAAAGCAGCACCCAGGCACCAAGGGCACTCCAGGAATTTGTCCAGTTCCTTTCTGCATCTGTAGGTAAGTTCAGCTTCTGCAGTACCAGGGGAAACAACTTCCACAACTCACTTACACATGGCACAGGCTTCCTGTTGCTTGGTTTGAGTTTGCTACCCACTGGTTACCCCTGGACAGTGAGAAACGGTGTGTAATTGTTCCCTGACCTCCTGTAGGGTTTTCTAGACCCTGTGGTACACCCCACCTCCCCACCAGACATCCTGTTGTTTGACACATTCACCAAGAATCCCTCTTCTGCACCTCTGGTGCTCGTTTGGGTGGTAACACAGCAGATAGCACCTGCTGACAAGTGCCTGGCTTTTTGGGATTCTGACCTGAGCCTCTGTCTGCTCCACAACAGCCAGGGGAAACTGTGCTTTAAAACAGTACAGGGTGGAAATGCCCTGAAAGGCTGAAGTCCTCCATCTGAAGCCTAAAGCGCATCTGAACGTGGTGGATCAAAGTCATTGGCGATAGCCATCTGTTGCCCTCACACGGGAGCACTGGGAACATAAATTTTTCTCTGTCTGTAAAGCACTCTGATACTCTAGCAAGGAGGTGCCAGGGAAAAGCCCCCAGGGAGAGGAATAATTCTGTCTTCAGAGCACGAAAAGCTGCCAGACACGAGGCCTAAGGCCACACACTGAACAATGAGAAGAAACCGAACAATTGCAAGAGCTGCTTTCTCCAGCTGCTTGTCCTGTGCAATTTGGGTTTTCTGGGCAAAGAAAGCGCAGAACTGGAGGTCTTCATGCAATAAAAGCAAAATCCTTCTTGAACTCAGAAGAAATCTCCTTTTGTTTGTTTTTCAGAGCTGTAACCACACTGGAAATGCAAGCGCACGCCGGCAGGAAGCTCTAGAAACCACCCCCTGGGGAAAGGCACCGGGAGGCACCGGAGCAGCTGGCCACCCTCCCTTCTGCAGGGGACGCATCCTCAGCAGTGGCGTCGATGGGCCAAAGGCCCTTTTCCTGCCGCCCGGGTTGGCGGGTCTGCTCAGAGGGGCCCAAGTGCCCAGCAGCGGCGGGTGATGGCTCCCACAAACGCCTGACCCACAGCACCGCGGCC
>NW_010309542.1:0-918 GCF_000700745.2 Antrostomus carolinensis
TTGGAGGTGGTGGTGGCACTTTGGGAGTGGTCTCCTCTCAGTTTCTCTGGTGGGTTTCCATGGGATATGTGGCACTTGGGTTCCTGTCACCTCGTGGTGGTGGCATTGTCACCTCTCACCCCCTGTGACAAGGTGATGTCCCCTCCGTGGTGGGTTTCCATGTGACACGTGGCACTTGGGTCCTTGTTACCACGTGGTGGTGGTGGTGGGTGTTGTCTTCTCTCACCCCATGTGACACGTGGCACTTGGGTCCCTGTCACCATGTGGTGGTGGCATTGTCCCCTCTCACCCCATGTGACAAGGCTCCTTGTCACCCCTCCGTGGGGAGTTTCCATGTGACACGTGGCACTTGGGTCCTTTGTCACCTCATATGTTGAGGTCACCCCCACACTTCAAGGTGTTGTCATCTGGGGGTGACAGTGTCTCCTGTCACCTCTGTGCCACCAGGCACTTGGGTTCCTGTCACCAGATGTGGCACGGTGTTTTGTCACCTCACACACTGGTGTCACCTGTCACCTCATGTCCTTGGGTCACTTCATGTCCTGGTATCACCTCATGTCCTGGTGTCCCAGTGTCACCTTGTGTCCTGGGGTCACTTCATGTCCTGGGGTCACCTTGTGTCCTGGTGTCCCCTGTTCTCGTCCTGGTGTCACCTCGTGTCCCAGTGTCATCTTGTGTCCTGGTGTCACCTTGTGTCCCAGTGTCCTCTGTCACCTCATGTCCTGGTGTCACCTCCTGTCTCAGTGTCTCCTGTCGCCTCACGTTCTGGGGTCACCTTGTGTCCTGGTGTCCTCTGTCACCTTGTGTCCTGGTGTCACCTCGTGTCTTGGTGTCCCCTGTCACCTTGTGTCCCGGTGTCACCTCATGTCCTGCTGTCACCTCACGTCCTGCTGTCCCCTGTCACCTCACGTCCTGCTG
>NW_010309542.1:1331-1562 GCF_000700745.2 Antrostomus carolinensis
CCCTGCCACCCCCACCTTGTCCCCACACCTTGGTGACAGGCTGTTTGAGATGTCCCCTGTGTCACCTCCCTCTTGTCCCTCCCAGGACTGCAGCGTCTTGGCCTTTGTCCTGGACCATCTGCTGCCCCACACGCAGAACGTGGAGGACAAGGACACCCCGGCGCTGGCCCGGCTCTTCCTGGCCAGTCTGGCGGCCGCCGGCAGCGGCACCGACGCGCAGGTGGCCCTGGT
>NW_010309543.1:0-9684 GCF_000700745.2 Antrostomus carolinensis
TTTTTTTTTTTTTTTTTTTTCCCCCCACATTCCTTCCTCCATCTGTATCTGAGGTAGTTTAAGAGAGAAGGTACATAATCAGAGAACTGGCAAAGACTCTGTGTTTTTCCTTCCTTACTTTTATTTTACACTTTGAAGTGATGCAAGATGCACTGTGAATAGATTTTCAGTGTATTTAAATTAAGGTTTAAAATTACCTGCAATTATTATTTTTTCGATGGGGCTATTTAGAATGGGAGCTTTCAGTCTGTGCCTGCATACCAGCCTGAAGCCTTGTCTTCTAAATCCAGAGCTTTAAAAGCATCAGCATTAAGGTGAACAGTTATAGGAGTGAGCAGAGCTGTGACTGTCTTAGCTAAATAAGTTGGCAGTTCTGCATCTGTCGCATATATACTCATGCCATGATTGTTGTACCCTGTATGCAGCCATACCTGTTGGATATTCAGATTTGAGCAGATTTGAGTGAGAAACTGCCAGAGAGGACGAGTTTGATTCACATGCTCATCACAAGCATCAGGAGATGCATCTTCCTTCAGCTCTTAGGGGAAACAGATTGCTCTCTGAGTGCCACCAAGTGTCAAGTGTTCATGCAACAGAGATGAGGTGGGATAATGTGCTCTCCCCTTTGTCATGAGAAACAGAAACTGGTTTTAACATTTTGCTAGACTGTGAGAAGGTGGTGCCTCTTTCACTTAATTAAAGCAAGATGTTCTCATACAATTCTCCTTTATTACTCTCTGGCTGCTCAAAGTGTACCTTATTCACCTGCTGTGAGAATAGCTGAAAAATGTTCATTAGGACTTCATTCCTCAGTTTTAATGTGAAAGGAAGAAAATGCTCATGGCTGTCTTGAACATAAAGGAAAATGGAATTGATCAAGGAGGAGGTCCTAGTTATGTTGGCTTGATCACTGTGTGAAATTAAGGATTTTCCATGTTTTTTAGAGTGTATAACCTGTAGGGGTAGGTTTTGTAGTAAAAAATTTTGATAGGTCACAAAATTATATGAGAGACATATTCTGCCAGCAAAAATCTTGCTTTAAATAACAATAATAACAGTAGGAACATTGTTATGGAGGCTTTGTTTGCTTATCTATGTTTGGTTATAGATATAGAAAAAGTAGCCTTGGCTCATATCTGAATACAATGTGAAGAGCATCTTTTTCTATTTTGTTCCAACTCTTTTTTTGTCACTTAGTCTTCACTGGGGAGAATTGAGGGTGAGCTGGACTGTCAGGCAGTTAATTTATGTGAGGCTTTCTAGGATGGAAAACTGTACTTGTGTTTACTGAGCAGAAACACCACCTTGCAACCCACGATCTTTGAGTGCTGTCTTTCCTGCTTTGTAAAATAAGGGCTTACAATTGTACTTAACATTACAAGGGTATTTTGAAGAGAATCTAATTAGTTGTCTGTGGGCCTCATGCTGGCATGAAAAGGACTTTTGTAGTGTCTTAGTACCTTACAAAAGAAAAATGGTAACAAGCACGCTGACAAGTTAGTAGAGGCTTGATTCTAGAAGAGTTGGCTTAAAAATATTTCATGCCTAAGTATCATTGAATAAATAAGTCAAAATCCCATGCAAAAGAATGCTATTTAGTGCTTTTTGATCTGGCAAAACCTTTAATTTAAAATACCATTTTACATTAATTTTATTGAAATAAAAATAATGGAAGGTAATGAAACATCTATTAGTTAATAAACAGATGTGAATTATTGTAAAGTTAGGAGTGATGAACAGCAATTTAATAAGCTATTAAGAATGTGAGGTATTCAGAGTAAACTAACTTCTGAAAAAGAGGGAATGAAATGGTTTTGCAACTACCTTTTACAATTTAATGTTTGAGTTCAAACTTTAAACTGTACACAGTTAGAATAGATGTGCAATTTCACAGCTTTAGCAGTAAAAGCATTCGTGGTATAAAAAGGATTTCTAATAGTCAGTAAAAGTATTCCGAAACTAAAATATGCAACCAACATGAAAAGGAAGAGAGAAGGAACATGAAAAGTTCTGGAGGCAAGGAAAGTTGTGTAGGAGTTGCATATTCTTCTATTAACAAAAGAAAAGATCCCCACATAAAGTCTAATCTTACTTTGTTACTTTGTAATTTAGACATTGCTATTACAAACCCGTTTCAATTTTATTATGTTTTTTTATGATAGTGTGGAAAATTAGCTTTTTGATAGCTCAATGTTGTTTTTTTTTTTTTTTTTTTTCAGTCATGACAAGTTTTATAAGACTCTCCAGTTTTATTCTGCCTAGAACAGAATATGGTGAAGTATAGTGCCCTTAAGGCTGAGAAGCTACCTGCTTGGCCTTGACACTCAGAGCCTTATGTTCGGTTAATCTTGACCCGAAGACCGTCATAAGGATGAGGTCTGGCTACTACCACTAGCCTAAAGCCTGAATTTTGTTCCCCCTACAATCTGATCATCATGTCTTAAGGCACATGTTCCATATGCTGATATCCAAGCTGAGATCTCACTGCTTTGCTTGGCAACCTTTGACAGTGTATTCTACTCCCAAGGTGAATTTTCTCCCTAACATCTAATGGTAATTTTCTTTGGTACAACTTGTATTGCTGCTCCTGTTCTTTTCAAGGAGCACCTCCAAGAGGAGTCTCTCTATTTTCCCTGTAATCACCACTAGATTGGTTAAGAGAACCATAAGATCCCTCTGTCTCTCTCCTCCATCCAGGCTGATCGAGCCCAGCTACACAAGGTGAGTGCACCAGCCCTGACAATCATCGTGATCCTCTGTTGAACTTGATACAGTTTATTGGTTTATTTCTTTTATTGAGAAACCCTGAATGGAACCCAGGTGTCAGCTTGCAAATGCTATGCAATGGGAAGAATTGCTTCCCTTCGCTTGCTGGCTAAGCCTTAACTGTTGCAGCCCAGTACGTGGCTGGCTTTCATAGCCTCAAAGATATAGTACATCTTTCAGATTTATGAAAAATGAGGGAAAATAGAAGCACTGGAAATTGTTGTTCAGTAAACCTGTCACCGATGTTGCCTTGTGTTTTTCTTTTACCTAGAATGTTCCACCTGATTTGTCCATCTGCACCTTTGTGCTGGAGCAGTCTCTGTCAGTTCGGGCCCTCCAGGAAATGCTGGCTAACACAGAAGAAAAGGCAGAAGGGGTAAGTTATTAAATATTAACTTTTTTGATCTTGCAAAATACAACAATTTTTTCTCCACTGTACCACAGATTTCATGACTGGCACAAGCTTATACCATCATGAATTCCTTATGTTTAATTTTCCTCCTTCGCTAAAGGAATGGTCTGATTTTTGAGAAATTCTAAACACTTGGAGCTTTCACTGTCACTTGCCAGAGTTGTAAATTCCCAACCATTTCAATGTGCTGCAGGTCGGCACAGAGCTACAAGAATGTTTTAATTTGTGATCTCATAATGTGAAATATAGATCTTGATCACTTCTTCAGAACAGCTAAGCTTTCAGAGGATTTCTGTCTGTATCAAGTGAGACTGTCAAGTAGTCTTAAAATGACTTGGATGTATGCTGTTTTTCTCTGGAAGTTATGAAATTGTTCTGTGTGGCCTGAGCTAAAGTGTCCTATAACTCACCTTTAGAGCTGGAAATAGAATGTTGTTGAGTCTCAGTGGAGAAGACATATGGAAACTAACACATTTTTGCAGTCTGGAAGATGAAGGGTATAGGACTAATGTTAATTGTTTGACAGGCAAATAGGTATTTACAAAAAAATCTTAGTAGTGTGATTTACGTTCTCTGCTGTGTAATTAAATTTACTATGGTGTAGTTGAATATTATATATATATATATATATACCTTGTAGGGTTTATTTGAATGCCATGCTCCAGCTAAAATCCTATAAACTGTAAAGTGAGGAAGAGTGACCGTAGGCCCAGGAGTTATACAGATAAAAGAGAAGTAGAGGTTAACTACAAACCCTTGTCACTCAAGAAACCTGGCGGGAGACAAGCATGCTTCTGATATTTCTGGGAATGTCTTGAGAAAACAAACTTTAAACTAACATAGACTAGTCAGTCCCATAAAATGCCAGGCAATGAAACTGAAAATGGTATTTGGGAAATGAAGTCCAGGAGCAGTCCCGTGGATGATCCAAAGTGTGTGCTGTCAGTAAGATTTTTGCCAAGGATTGACTCCAACAGCGAGGCAATGGAAAGCACATCTGAGAGAAGAGGTGGTACCAGAGTGAGCAGATCCATGCTTCTAGACAGGGACTCCTCTTCCCTTAGTTTGTAAACACTGAAACCAAGAACAAGCAAATCCACAGGAGAAAAAAAAAAAAATTAAAAAAGGAAAAAAAATCAGAAGAACAGGCACATACATGCATAATGTCAAAAATCTCAGTCCAAACTCAAGGATGTGTAGCGATAACTATGTGAAGTGGAGCAACAGTTTTCTTGCTGTTCAAGATTACAGACTCAAGGATGTGTAGCGATAACTATGTGGAGCAACAGTTTTCTTGCTGTTCAAGATTAAATTTTTGAATACAAAGTATTGAGACTTTAAAAAATCACAACAGTAATTGGCAAGTTTTCTGTTGGGCTGTCTTTAGCAGAGTCTTGCAGCCAACTGTGAAGTGAATATTTATTCTTAATACAGAGATCACATCCAGAGTACACAGGTTAAATAACCAAGTCCTCTGCAGAATGGTTAGAAAATATGAGCTCGAGGATTCTGCTGGGAAGAGGGCAGGATAAGAGGGCTTTGTAGAGGTCTCATTTGCCCTAGTTCTGGACTATTTTCTGCACTAGATGTGAGCAGAAAAATACTTTTGTAGGGCACAGTGACTGATGGGACCTACATACTCCAAGGTAGAAGAACCATGTTTGATGGTAATCTGGTATTTCCAGGAAACAATTATTAATGTTTTCTGTTCATAACCATGAAGGTCAGAGTTCCGGGCGTTCTTATCCGTGCCTAAAGAAAAGTGATGGCAGTTGTACTCATGTATGTGGCTCTGTACTTCATGGATCTTCTGAGATGTGCACAAGAAAGATAAAGCAAAGTCTCTGGGTGTGGTCATTATGCATTTGTTACCTGTTTACAGAGTAGTTTACTGTGCTCTCAACACCTGTTAAATCCCAACACTGGCAGAAGATTCAGAGCTACAGCTGTACCAACCCAGATAGCTGGTGTTCACTGAGGAAATGAACATATTTCTACTGCAAATTTTGTTTGGCTTCTTTGCAAATGCATTAGGAATCTGCCTGAGTGTCTCTTGCATACTGATATATTGATAGTAGAAGAGAATAATCTCGAAAATAACAGCTTGTAAATGAACAAGGTCATATTGTTGTCAGTGTCATAATTTTTCTTTCTATCAAGTTCTGGAAGCCAAGAATAATGATAATACTAAAATGACTGAATATGTACTTGCTGATAAATTAACAGAACTGACATTTAGTATCTCTGTGGTATAGTTTCTATGAAAAATATACAAAGTTTTCCTTTGTGTTTGTAGGTATTTATCATAGGATAGGTACTTACATAGGCAACTTCATATTTGTTTGAAGTAACTGTTACAACATTTGAGTTTTGTGTTCAATGACTGATGTTGTTACTTTAAATTTTATGAGAAGAGGTAATTTTGTGCATATATGTGAAGCACTATATCTTTCTGGAGCAGCATCAATTTTTTGTTTAGCATAACAATATTTTCTTTCATTTAGGGGAAGGAAGTATAGCAATTTCTTGAGAGATTGTTCGTATAAACTGGATTCAGTATGATCTCAGTTTTCTCATGGAAAGAATCCTGCAAAGGGTGGTCTTTTCAGTCCTCATTATTTTTCATGACATTAGAAATCATTAAAACTGCTGTGTTTAAAAGCTGTCTCCTTATGCTTCACTTTTTGTGGTGTGTAATCTCTTGAATGCTGTGATTATATAATAGATATTCTTATTATGTAACAGGTAAGTCAGCAATAATGGAATAGTTGAGTAGCATGAACAACATCTCATGCTGACTTGAGTCAGAAGAACGAACAGCTTTCCTTGTGCTCAAGAAAGAATAACTATGTGCACTAGCTAGGTTTAATTTTAATTCTCAGTTAGTATGTATGAAATGTGCAAGATTACCTCTGCAATACATATCTACCTTTTTAGTGCAAGAATCCCAAAATGAGAATTTCCATACTTCATTAGATTAGTGATCCACCTATCTGAGTATACGTACTTTACTCTCCTGAATCAGCTAAATGCTAGTATCAAAGGGAACAGTGGAAAAGGAGTGAAATTTCATAAGAAAGAATGTGTGTAGTGCTCTGTTTCTTCTAGCCCTAGGCACTGAGTAGTTACTTTGTGCTCTGAGGTTTATCATTTCCCTTTAAAATACTATACTTAACTCTGGCAGTTTATTAAAGCATTGCAATTCATAGCTTGATTGTATGCTTTTGGTTTAAAAAATAAAAACATAACCTGTTTTGTTTGCTCAGGCAGCATTATTTACACTTTTCATTTTAAACAAGTAAATTTTTTATTTTGCTGGGGACTTTAGTATTCTATGCACGTACTACTTTAATTGCTAGTTCACCTACAGTGTGCAGAAAAAGAGAGGAATCCCATGGAATGAAAATAGTAAATAATTGTGTAAATGAAGACTGTCATTACGTGTGTGCCCAGAGTCTGGGCTCCAGTTCCTTAGGCAAGCAGGATTGTAGCTGCTCTGGCCTAGAAGGGCCTACAGCCTAGGTATTATTTTGTAATTATTTTGACTTGGTTTTTGCAACTTTTTATTATTAGTAGAGCAGGTGAAATATGAAAATGGTAAGCCTTAGGTTTTCATAAAGCATTTCAGACCAGAAAAAACCTTCTAGAGCTGCCAAAAGAAAAGACACATTTGACATGGAAAAACATCAAGTATTTTCTTAGCCTCAGTTTCCTCAGCATATTATTTTGACTTTTGTCTGTAAGATTTTTTTAAATCATCCTCAAGCAAACACGCTGCATAAAAAATAGCTATTAAATAAAAATTTGAAAAGAGGGTATGCAAATTAAAATCAAGTTTAAGGTAATATTTGTAAAGGCTGTTGCTACTACTTCTTATTTTAAATATATTTCAAAGTTGTTTTTTTTTTTTTTTTCATATGCTTCAATATAAATGTTTTTTTCTAAAAGGGAAAATTTGAGACTTCCAAACACTGCTACTATCTGTATTTCTATAATGAGGGGCTAGCTGGAACTTTTATACTATTCTAATGCATTTATTACTTTAAAGAGATCAAAAAAAGTTATGGGTACAGTGACTAGGTATAGGAAACTAAGTTAGCTTGGCTTTTAAAGGACATTTTACTCTAAGTGAACAAGCACAAAGTAATGTGTCTTTTATATGGGCTGGAACAGGAACCTGCTTTTCTTTAGAAACCAATAAGAGCTTGTGGTTCCTCGAGTTACACTTGCTTTGCTTTGGTTTTCTGAAATATATCCAGCAGTCTTGTGATATAAATAACATACTAGTCTTTAGTCTTGTGATGTCTTTTATAGTCCTCCATGGTACTTATCATAAATGAGGCCACTGAAATTTGAAAATTCCAGGTTGTATCTTACATGCCATACCCTGGCGAATAGGTGAGATAGATATATATCTTTATATCTTTATATATATAAAACACATTATTATGGTTTAACCTATTAATAAATATGCGTGGTACCTGACTTGTTTTCACCTTCCAGTGTGGTGTGTGTGTCTTTGTGTGGATAAGAGATGTTATATCCTATGCAGAGGATCATTGTTAACTGTACCTTTTCACTGGAGTGAATGAGAACTCTTGGTATACTGACTTCACAGTGGCTTTAATTATTGCTGTCAGCAGTGGTAAAGCATTCTTTTCACTCTGGTCTAAGGGAAGATGAATGGGTGCCAATCCATCCCAATTTTATTGTTGTAACATCCATCCACAGAAAGATTTCATTTAATTGAGAGGGTGTAGAGTAAGATGTGCTTCTTCTGGTGAGATCTTCTGGAGCTCCTGTTGCTGAACTGTGCATTGTTTTGCCAACAGGAGGTATGTGCATGGGCTTTTTGTTTGTTGAGGTACATATAGAAGAGTATGAGACTGCTATGGGTTGGGTTGTTTTGTTTTTTGTTTTTTTTTCCTTTTGCCATTTTTTCAGCAAAGTGAATGTAAAGTTCTGCTAATGGCTAAGCTCCTCGCTATATGAATTGCTTACTAGTACAATCAGCTGCACTTGAAATGTAATGTGATTCTATCAGAATTGTGTTTTAAGGACTCTTGCAGGACAGATGCGCCAGTCACTTATCCTATATGGAACCAGATGGATTTCTCTCAGTTGCTTCTGTGACCTTCACATCAAGTGTCAGCTTTTTGATTGCTTAATAAAAAAAATGTACTACTGAAATAAGTAAGGATTTGTTTGCATGTCATTGAGATTATTTTAAGCACTTATTCAGGAAATCACACTATATTTGTTCTTTACTTTCTGAATTAAAAACTCTGAGTAAACTTGAAGTCTTTTTTGCTACTTGTCTTACTAGACTTCATTACATAGGAAAAAAAAAAAAGCTCCTATTTGCCTTAATATGCTTGATTTTTTTTTTTTTTATTTTTATGCCAAATTATATGTAGGGTTAAATCATTTCTTAGTTTCGTGCAAACTGATCTTAGTTGCTGTACTGTCTACTGAACATATCTATGTGAAGTTTTCTCCTTTTTTTCCCCAGTATTTGCACAGCAGCTGTGCTTTTCTACTGCTGCATGCCCTGGAGATTTTCTGTGCTTGGAAGCTCTGTCCTGTCCTCCTGGTTGTTAATGAAGATATAAAACACTGCCAATGCCACTACCAGCTCCTGAGGGATGGGGTGGGGGAGGAAAAAAAAGACAAAGGATCTTATTTCACATTTTCTTTCTAAGTAAAGACATTTAAGCACTTATAAAAAATGCAGCATGAAGACTTAATTCTAAATGAATGTGCTGGAGTTTTAGATCTGCTCTTTGCACTTGTGCTGTTCTCATAGAGATCGAGGTTCAGAACTGGAAGCAGACTTTTGTTTAATACTTTTGGGTGTTCTGCAAACCCATCTGAAGCTGGACACTGGTCCTGAAAGCAGAAAACTGATGTGCCAGATGATGTTCTTGGAGCACTCAGGTGCTGTTGCAGTGGGTTTGAACACAGGAAAAACTGGAGCCAGTTCAATTCAGCCATTGAAGTGGAATGGAAAAGCTATGCATCTGAGGGAGAGATGGTGAAGGTGACTTAACCTTTCCCTGAGAATGTAGCATTCACAGCTCCAAAGGGTACTAGACAAAAGGGTTAAAACAAGAGTTGGTTCAGATTCCAGTGTGGTCCTTGGAAAGAAAAAGAATAGCAGAACAAAAAGCTACTGCCTGAAAATGACCAGTGTGGAAGTCACTGAAACTGGCACTTTGATGTAATGAACTGCCATGAGGCCAGCTGAGAAATATTGGCAGAGAGATTAGAATGGGGAGCTCAAGATGTGCTACAGGACTTTGAGCTTGGATGAAAAATATGAGGGTTGTCTGTTTCTCTGATTTTTACCAGTTAATTGCATAGGTATTATCCCCTTGCCATCCATAATGTATAGCTAGTTAACTTAAAGGATGGCAATGTATTGATGCCGTTCAGTAAAGTTTCCCTATTAAGACCTGGAAGAGTTGGGGTTTTGTGTTGTTGTTTTTTGTTGTTGTTTTGTTTTG
>NW_010309544.1:0-6070 GCF_000700745.2 Antrostomus carolinensis
CACCGGGCGGAAGCAGCTTTCCATGAGCTGTGCGCTCCGGCCTGAGCTCTGGTGTCGTGCTGTACTTCATGGTGCTGCCCCTGCGCTTGTAAAGTAAGGGCTGGTGCCCAAGAGCTTTCTTTTCTGTCTGAAAACTTGCGTGGTTTTCTCAGTTCAGGGTGTTCCTCATCCTTTATGGGATGTGGCACAGACTCTTGATGCTGTGGCTGCCTTGTCAGTTGAGGTCAGCCTCTTTTCTTTCCTCAGGCATTGTAGGAACTTTAGGAGTGTTGAGGTGCTGAGAACAGTTGGTTCCTGTTAAGCCTGTCATTGATTACAAGGATCTACACTTCCTAGTATTTTTTTGTGTGTAGTCTGGCTAAACTTGTAACTACTTAATCTTTCCAGTGTTTTCTCACATATTTTTCTGGGCCTGTCATTACACCCAGGCTCCTTCCTTCTCTGGTTTGACTCTCCAGCTATTGGTCGTGTAGACGCTTTGCGGATCATCGCACTTTATGTGAAAGGAATCCAGCCTTGGTTAAAGATACCTGAGAGCCTTCAGACCCTCTAGAGTTTATCCTTACATGTGATAATGTGGGCAATGGCAAAGCTGCTTCCTTTTGTGCGTGTGGGTGGCTAGGTCACTGAGTCAGCAATGTTCCTCTTCCTTTAGGTTGACTGTACAGCAAACTCAAACACCTGTAACAAGTACGGAGTCAGTGGATATCCCACCTTAAAGATTTTTCGAGATGGAGAAGAAGCAGGAACCTATGATGGGCCTAGGACAGCAGGTAAGAGCTCGTTGGCAAGCACCTGCCTGGCTGAAATGGTGCTGGAAGGAATTTCCATGTATAATAGACTCACATCAGGAGTGCTACACGTGTTGAGGGGTAGAAAGAAGGTTCCCACCTACGCACACACCCCCTTGCCCTTTCCAGAACTCTGTGCTGGCAGAGCTCCGGATGTTTATTATCCCTTGAAACTCCTTTAAAGGTGAAGGTTTCCACATTATCTTTAACTTCAGCTACACCATATCTGAAAAATACTAGAAAGTTCTTCTGTGAAGTTGGTGGTGGCACTCCTTGAGTTCACACTGTATTTACTGTATGGGAGAGGATTCTGCAGAAACAACTTTTGGTTTAGGAAGCTTGAAAATGTCTTATGGATATTTGTATTTATCCCTTTAATCATTTAACTTTTCTTTTAAGATGGGATTGTCAGTCATCTCAAGAAACAGGCAGGACCTGCTTCGGTGGCTCTCAATTCTGTGGCTGATTTTGAGAAATTCATTGGTGATAAAGATGCTTCTGTAGTGGGTGAGTAGATGGAGTGCAGCCCTGAAATGAGTGGAGGCTTGGCTCTGGGAGATGTCTCAGGGAGTATACAGTGAAAGGATAAGGAGCAGTATCACAGGCTGTAGCAAGAGAAATTCCAGATGGACATGAGCAAGAAAATGTTTCATAATGAGAACAAGAAAGCACTGGAACATCTCCCCAGGGGGATTTCGAAACATTCAGTCTGGGTGGTTTTCAAAACTCAGTTGGACAAAGCTCTGAGCAACCTGATCTGACTTTGAAGCTGGTCCTGCTTTGAGCAGGTTGGACTCGATGACCTCTGGGGATTCCTTCCAACTTCCCCCCCACCCTCTCCCCCCGTGATTCTTTGACTGTCAGTCCTCCTGGCCCCATAGTCTGTATTTTTTAAAGGTTGTTGCTCTCTTGCCTGGCTGACGACAGGTATCTCCTGATGGCTAGAAAGTCCATTCAGGTGCTCTCGTGACACCGGTGGGCTGCCAACATCAACGGATCTGATCACGGTGTAGAGCGGCAATGGCAGCTCTCCTTTGTGCAGGGCAGGAGGTCAGGTGCCATCTCACAAGTGCAGTGGGATGAGTATTGATCAGCGTTCCCAAACTCACTCGTATTCACTACCCTTGCTGTCACCAGCAGTGCCACGTGGTTACAAGCGGGTATCTCGGTGCTCAGAGGGCAGCTGCCTTTTGGCTGAATCACTAAACACTTGGGGCTTGATGCCCTAAGCTGGGCAGATGCTCGAGTAACTTTCTGCTGGTGGAAGGGAGGGAGTGTAGAAAGGGCCCAATAAAAATGGGAGAGAAACTGTCAAAAGATGAAGGCTGGAACAGGCATTGAGGGAGTTAATTCAGAAGTGATCTTTCAGTGCATTGCAGAGATAAATAATGAGGGCTGCACAGCGGCTGCTGCTGAGCTGGTTTGGGGTCACCATCTCTCTTTCTGCTGCAGGCTTCTTTGGAGATGCATCTGGTGATGCTTATTCAGAATTCATGAAAGCTGCCAACAACCTAAGAGATAACTACCGTTTTGCACACACCAGCGAGGACCAGTTGGTGCAGAAGTATGAGGAAGATGGAGAGTAAGTTGTTTAACACCAGAATTTCTTGTTGTTGAGACATCTGTAACACATTAATGGATTCCAGTTGTTAACTGGATTCACTTTCTGAACATAGCTTGAGGTCTTGTTTCTTCCCCAGCTGCCAGTGGCATTTCTCTTTTTTTTTTTTAATCTCTTTGTAACTGAGACAAAAGGTACAAATGGAGGGTCAGTGTCTCCCTCGGGTGGGAAGTATCTCAGCAGAGGCTTGTTACAGTGGAGTTTTTTGTTTCTCCTTGTGGCCTGTCTGAATAATGGAGAAGGGTGGGACAGGTAGATCTAGTACAATAGTGCCACCAAGAAACTAGACAGTCTTGTTGAAGCTATGAACAGTGAATGGGGGCAGTCACAGCAGACTGGATTCTTACCTCCTCTAGCTGCCATCCTTGGAAACCTTGGATACTTTAAGTTAATTCATGGTATCTGCTTCCCCTCAGGGGTATAGTTTTATTCCGTCCCCCACGCCTGACAAACAAGTTTGAGGACAGCTCTGTCAAGTATACAGAAGACAAAATCACCAGTGGAAAGATCAAGAAATTTATCCAGGAGAACATGTGAGTTCCTTAGGTCTTATTGATGAATGGCATTTAATGTTCTTGGGCGGCAAACTAGAGTTTGCTGCATCGAGCCTCTTCCTGGGAGGTGATGGGCTCTGGACAGTGATACTGAAGCTGCTAACATCTGTCTCGTTGATAGCTTTGGCATCTGTCCACACATGACTGAAGACAACAAGGACTTGATTCAGGGGAAGGACTTGTTGGTGGCATACTACGATGTGGACTATGAGAAGAACGCGAAGGGATCCAACTACTGGCGCAACAGGTAGACAGTGGTGGGGGGTTAATCACCTTCTCTCGCTTCTTCCCTGCCTTGGTGCTGTTCCATAGCTCAGGTGACAGAGTTTCTCCTGTTGTTCATATGTGAATTCTCTTTCAGAAAGCTTCCAGCTGAGTTTCTAATCAGAACTATTGGGGTGACTGCTGCAGAGCCCAAAGCCTGCAGTGAAACCCTACCTGCTTGCTTTTGGATCCCTACTTAGACCTTAAGCACAAACTTCCTTACCAGTGTTGTGTGGGACTCGGTCCTTTCCCAGAGCCTGAGACCCTGCAGGTCCTGCTGATGGGTGGAGGATGAACACACACAGTGTCCACACAGGCCTCACTCACAACAGACACAAGATTACCACTCTGCTTCTCAACACCATTTCTATAGGACTTGCCTGTGCAGAACGCATCATGCCATTGAATTCCTTGTCCAGTGTGCCCTTCAACTTGAAGGGTGTTACATCATGTGGAAGATTTCATGTTCCAAGGAATCATGCTTTGTCTTTGTTTTTTCTCTTTCCCCTCAGAGTTATGATGGTTGCAAAGAAGTTCTTAGAGGCTGGCCACAAACTGTCTTTTGCTGTTGCTAGTCGGAAAACCTTTGGCCATGAGCTTTCAGAGTTTGGTCTAGACAGCAGCATGGGTGAGGCTCCAGTTGTTGCCATCAGAACTGCTAAAGGAGAAAAATACGTCATGCAGGAAGAATTCTCGTAAGTTTTTTAACTTAGCTGTGTTGCCTCTCCCTTGGTGGACTTTATTCTGCGGGTTTCTGACCAGATCATACCTTGTTAGCTTGGAGGAAACAGGAAGGCTGGATGTTCCAGCTGGAAGAAATGATTGCTGGGTCAAAATGGCTCCTACTCGTATTATGTTTTCCTGCCCTCTAGGAGCATGCAGCTCCTCCTCTTACACAAAGGCAGATAATTTAATTCAAGATACTTCAGTGTCTGGTTAGGAACCAAGATGCATTAAAGGGCGCAGGAAATAGTTGCACCTTTGCTCTTGAAAAGACAAACTGCAGAGCGCTGGAAGGCCTGACACTTAGGATGTGCATCCAGCCTCTTGTCAAAACTCTTGAGGGCATCCTTGCCCTTGTTCTGGGGTTTTCTAAGCCAGCCGCAGACTACTGCTCTGGGAGATGCAGGTGGCATCTGTTCTGTGGGTGGAAGGAGCTTAAATCAGCCTTGAAAGTTTTCCCCTCTCATCCTGGTATGTGTGGTGATGGCTGTAAAACATGGCTTCACTTTCAGCCGTGATGGAAAGGCTCTGGAGAGATTCCTGCAAGACTACTTTGACGGAAACTTGAAGAAGTACCTGAAATCAGAGCCTGTCCCTGAAAGCAACGATGGCCCCGTGAAGGTGAGTGCTGTGTCAAGCGCAGCAGCAGCTCCTACCAGTGGATGAAGCAGCACTGTTCAGCAGTAGCTTCTGGGCATGTGCCAGTGTTCCACGCTGCGAGTGCTGCGCTGTGGATCCTGAGAAGCCTCTGCTCTGACAGACAGAAGAACTCACTACCTTATATTGTAGTTTTCTGAGCCAAGGGAGAAACGCAGCTTGCAGTTCTGATTCTGTTTGTTCTCTCAGCATAGTGACTGCTGCTTGAGCACACTAGTGATGTGCTGGACAAGTGCAGCATCATACAGGGATGATACAAAGCCCTGGTGCCTTGGCTTGTGCTTCTTCATGACACGGTTTTCAAGTTGGTCATGACCACGCTATTTCTAAGGAGTTGCGTGTTCATCCCATCACTGGTGGGGGGTGGTTTAATTCCTGCCTTTCATCCCTCCTGGGAAATTCTGCTGTGAATGAAAGCGTTCCATGGCCTGCCCTCATGATGAGGGCCTTACAAGGGAGTGGAAGTCACTGCTTGTTTGTGTGAGGATGGGGATGGCCTCAGCCACTCTTGCTAAACTGATTCCTCAGCCTGGAATTGCTGGGATTAAAAAGAAATTATTTTGTCCTCCTCCTGTGAGAATACCAGACACAAACCTCGGTTGCAGGTAGTGCTGGTACCTTATGACAGGTTTTTACCTGCAAGTTGAAGATGTTACAGCTTGGTGAAGAGTTGTGCGTCTGTCCTTTTGCTGTGTGCTGTGTAGGTGCAGCATGGCTCTTCCAGTGGGAGGGCCAGGCTTCCTTGGGCAGAGTGTACAGAGCATGTCACGTTACAGCCTCTCTCTTGACTGAGAAAAAACTAACTTGTATGATCAAACATTATCAGGTGGTGGTTGCTGAGAACTTCGATGAAATTGTTAATGCAGAAGACAAAGATGTCCTGATAGAGTTTTACGCACCCTGGTGTGGCCATTGCAAGAATCTGGAGCCCAAATACAAAGAACTGGGGGAGAAGGTAGGCATGGGACTGTTGCAAACGCAAACTGGAACTCTGCAGCACTGAACAATCCTGCAAGGTCTGTCCGTCCAGCCTTTGTGGGAACGGGGCATAATTGTGCCTTCCTGAGGACTATGATTTCTGGCATCTCCTGTGAATGCAGAAGTACATTAGCAGGATCTGGAGCTTGGTAGCAACCACACTAGTAGGTTTAGCCCATGCCCTTTGCTGAGGCATGTAAATATTCCCTGATTCAGTGACTGGCCTCAACTAGAAAAGTTCCTTTTTGGGTTTTTTTTCCCTCTGCATGACAATAGTCTCCCATCTGGTGAAGGATAACGCTGCCCTGCACACTGTCACAAGTGGAGTAAATAAATCTGTTCCCCCAGATCTGACCAGCCTTTTGCTATTTGGCAGTCAGGCATTCCCCCTTCCTGAGCACTGCCTATCCTCAGCTCACTTTCTGGGGTTGAAGGTAAGCAGTTGCTCTGGGATAAGCATTCTCCAGAAGGGATACCAGACC
>NW_010309544.1:6108-10392 GCF_000700745.2 Antrostomus carolinensis
TGAGGGACTTTGTTCCCTGTGCCCCTGTGGAGGCAGAAGAAAACAGCTCAGAAAAAATTTGCTCATCTTTTAGCATAGCGTGCACTGTCCTCTGACATCACTACCTTAGAAGGTGTTCACTCGTGAGTTCCTGGTGTTACCTGCTATGGATTGGTTACTAATAAGCTCTTTCTACCAACAGCTCAGCAAAGACCCCAATATCATCGTTGCCAAAATGGATGCTACAGCCAATGATGTGCCTTCTCCATACGAAGTCAGAGGGTAGGTCCTACTGTTGTTACAGCACCATGTCTGTGGATGAGTTCAGACTTCTGTCTCTGCCCAGCAACTGCAACAGAAGAGCTGAAAGAGCCTCCTGGGGAGGATGGGTGGGGTGGGGATTGGCAGGAGATTGCCAAGGCATTTGCTTGCAGTGAAGAAATCGAGTGAAAACAAAGGCTGTTCATCTGCCTTGCTTCTCTGGGTTTCTGTGCCTGGAGGCCTGTCCTGCTGAAAAAAACCCCTTTCGCTGCTTTTGCATCTGCTGTGGTTCTGTTCTTGGCAGTGTAAAAACAGTGTTGGGCTCACTTTTCTGAAGACAGTTCAGCTAGCAAACTTGGGCATAGTTGAGCTCAGCCAACTCTGCAGACATGGCCAGGCTCTTGTAGGCCACGCCTGCTGCTGAAGCTGTTACCAGGTTAAACCAGAGGCATGCAGGGTGCGAGTCCCTTGAGGAGGGCCAGCCTGCTGCTCTGAAAGGAAGCGGAGCACATCAGGAGCTCAGATGTCTCTTGTGTCTCCCCAGCTTCCCCACCATCTATTTTGCTCCAGCTGGGAAGAAGCAGAATCCAAAGAAGTACGAGGTGAGTCTTTTGCTGCTTTGTAAGGAAGGGCACTAGCATCCAGGTGTCCGGGTAACGCCGAACCTCTCTGGAGCAGGGGGTGGCACGCTGTCCTGTTAGTTACCCTGGGAACGTGCCTGCTGTGAGCTGCAGACCCACAGGGGAGAGCTCTGCTCACAGTCACTTTGGGCTCCTGCCTGACACCTGAACTCCCCCCCGAGCAAAGGGGAATCCCACAGGGAGCACAGGCACTGCCTTACTGTCTTGTGCTTTCTGCAGGGTGGCAGAGAAGTGAGTGACTTCATTAGCTACTTGAAGCGGGAGGCAACCAACACTCCCGTGCTGCAGGAGGAAGATAAAACCAAGAAATCCAAGAAGAAAGTCAAGGAGGATTTGTAAAGTACCCACTCGCCATCTTGTCAGGATGAGCTCTGTGTGAATTGGGGAAGCACTGGGCAGACTGGGGCCAGTTCTGGGTTGTGAAGAGCCAGTGACCATGTGGGCTGAGAGGACCCAGCTGCTGTATCTAGTTCTGTTTAATTTCCTGCCGTCTCTTAGCTGCACTGTTGTGGGGCTCCCCAGACTGGTTTGTTTTGTGGTTTGGGAGGGGGTGGGGGCTACGGTTATTTTCTAATTTTTTTTGTACATTTGGAGAAGTGAAACAATAAAATGACCCCCTTAAGACCAAGTGTCCACGTCCTCTGGAGACCTGCCAAACCTAACACCAGGATCCTGCTCTTCACAGGCAGCAACTTCCAACTGTGAGCCTAGTCTCCTTCAGCACGCCTTTCAAAGTCTCTTTCTAGATACTAAGCTCAGCCTTCAGCCTGTTCTTGGCTAATGAGAGTCCTTCCAGAGCATAGTAGCAGCAGCTGTCCCCATATGCTGTGCTTCAGGTGCTACATTTATGCAGATTTTGGGTTTGAGGACTGTGGTCACAAATGCTTTTGTTGTCCATGTGCAGTAGTGCTGTCTCAGCAAGTTTAGAGGTCTGTGGTACTGAATGTGACCATTGGATCTAGACCAGTGCAGGTGTACAGAGCCATCTGGTATGGGGCTTGCTCAGCAGCATGCAAGCAGCAGCAGTAACTTAGCTGTGAGGTGTAGGGGAGGAGTGCTACTCACTGGTGCCGAGGGCCTTTCTCACAGCCAGTAGACTTGGCTGTGGCTTGTGTGTGGTTAGGAGAGTTATGACCAGTTAATTGTAAGATCATTACTCCTCTGGGCAGAAAGCAGGCTGGTAGCTGTGGCTTGAGGGAGAGGATCCCATGCTGCAGTGGGATGCTGTGGGCTGTGACAGACCCTCTGGGGTGCAGGCAGTCCTGCCTGCCTTTTGCCCAGACTGTGCTGACTGGGAAGGTCAGGAATGAGGTGGCGAGTGAAGAGATGGGCTGTTGCCCTGCCTCTCCGAGTTTCTCGGGCTGCGTGTGAGGATCAGCAGACTCCAGGCACTGCTGTGTTGCATTGGTTACCATGGTAAAAGCCAGTGCTTGCTGTCTCTGTGGATTCCTCCCCCACAGCTCCGAAGGCCGTCTAACAATTATTTATTGCTGCTGGAATTCTCCAGGTACAGTAGATCACACAATGCTTAGCACATGGTTCTCTGTCTACACCAACTATGCACTACAAGAATTTTTTCTCAGCTACATCAGTATCTAAAACCACATCTGCCTTCTGTTCTCTGCTGCTGGCTGTTGGGTGCTCTGTCTCCCAGAACAGACATCAAGGCACCTTGGGGGTGGGGGGAGCACGTGTGTGACACTGAGTGCGCACCTCAGGCTGGCAGGACCCCTGCAGACTTAAGACACTACTGGACCAGAGGGAATGGCAGGAAGATGTGCCAGGGGAGGGTAAGGTTGCCCCTGAGGAAGCCTGCGACAGCTGGGCACTAAGCACGAGTTATGTTCCTCAGTGGGTTTGGCCCAGAGCTCCTCTCTTGGTCAGCATCTGTGCTGGTGCCTGGAGCAGCAGGGGTGAAGTAAACCTGGGCTGGGTGGAAGCGGTGCAGCTTTCTGGCAAGAGGGACACGGGATGTGAGAAAGGGAGTTGTGCAGGGGAGTGCTGGTGGCTGCCCACGTATCCCCTCCTGTGTGCTCCAATTAGACTGAAGCTAATGAGGCTTCAGTTGAGGAGAAACACATCTGAGGAAGGAGGCACTGATGGCAGCAAGACATTCTTGAACCTCACCCTTAACCTAATGCACCCTCAAGGATCTGCTTCCTCCACCACTTCAAGGACAGGTCCTGATAAGCAAGAAGAAAAGAATTGCAGCAGCGGTTTACCTAGGAGCTCCCACTTCCTTCAAATTGCAGGATCAGGCTTTTGATGTGAGACAGCTTCTGGTGGAGGTATTCACAGCGATTCTTCTCCTGCTGGTAGCTAGGGTAAGTCTGAAGCAGGGGAAAAAATGAAATATGCATGGCTCAGCTCCAGGAGGGAACCCAGTCCCTGCCCTGCACCCAGCCTCACCTTCTTGAAGTGGCTGTACTCGTGCAAAATTGTAGCTTCAAGTGCCTGAAACCCAAAAGAAGAGGGTGAGCAGAACCGGAGCGTGGCTGGATCACGCCATCATACCCCAGGTCTCCCACTTGCCTTACGTTCCTTCATTCCTTGTTTCAGTGTCTTCATTTTGGCTCCCAGTTGCATGAATTTCTGGCTCACATTACCAACGCGGGCGTGCAGATAGCGGTACTCGGCGTAGTCTGCGCTGAACGCTGCCTCGTACGCTCTGCGCTGCTCCACGGAGCGGATGGTACGGTATTTCACCAGGAGAAGCTTGTTCTCCCTGAGCCTGCAAGACCTCGGCCACAGAGCAGAGCCCTTGCTCTGGGTGGGGTAGGGGGCTGGCAGTCCTTTGCTGTTTTGCCGAGGCCCTTGGCATGAGGGGCAGTAAGCATGTGGGGCCGTGCCTGCCTTGCAGCCCTTTCTGCTGCCGCCGTCGGAGGTGAGGCAGGTGACTCCTCCCAGCCCACCCAATGCTGCGGGGCTGTGCCAAATTATATTAAACAGGGAGCTCCGTGGCAGCAAGTGCCAAGCTCTCTTACCGCAAGTAATCTGGGATCTCTGCTAAGGGGGAGCGGCTGGCCTGGGACCTGGCATCTGGCAAGGAACAGAAGATCATGAGGGTTGAAGCTCTTCTGAAGCACCTCTCCTCCACCTTGGACAGAACCTGCTCTGCCCCTGGGCTCACTGGAAGGTCCCTTCCCCAAAGCTGGGCTTGCAGTCCCACAGCACAGGCACAGAGCCCCTGGCCCACCGTGGAGATGGCAGGGGCTTTCGGGGAGCCCCAGGGGACAGAGGTGTGCAGGGTGCAGGGTCTGCCCAGCTCGGCCATGCAGCTGCAGAAGAGATGGCCCCAGGCCATGAGATGAGGCTGGGCAGTTCATCCTGCACCGTCCCTGGGTTTGCCTTGGCCTCTGTGCCAAAGCCTCTCTGCTCCACAGGAGCTGGGTTTCGGGCCAGC
>NW_010309544.1:10481-10987 GCF_000700745.2 Antrostomus carolinensis
CTGTGTTTATGGCCAGCTTCCCCCCAAGGCACTCCGGGGTCTGGTCCAGCTTCTGCCACAGGAGCTGGCAGGGCTGTGCACCCCAGGGCTGCATCCCCAGCCCCCTCCCCAGGCAGCCCCTCACCTCTGGGGTCTGGGAGGTGCTGCTCGGGGTGCAGGGCACTCTCCTCCCAGTCATCACCTGCCTCCTCCTCGCTCTCCAGGCTCTGCAGCTCCCCAGAATGGCTGCTGGGGGGCAGAGACCCGGCTTGCTGCTGGCCCCCTGCTCCCAGGTGCTGCGTGCTGAGCGTCTGTGGGCAGCTCTGGTGCCACTCACACGATCCAGGGCTGGACACTGGGGCCTGGGACCTCTTGCTGGCTCTTGGATCTGAGAAATCCACCAGTGCCAGGCGCTTCTGAAAGACAAACTTGCTCTGCTGCAGGCCTGTCCTGGACCCCCACGCTGGGAGCCAGCTTCAGCCTGCACAGCCCAGGGCTGCTGTGTCCCACAATTCGTGCCAGCACTC
>NW_010309545.1:0-303 GCF_000700745.2 Antrostomus carolinensis
CCTTCCAACCCCACCAGTCTGTGATGCTGTGTCAGAGAAGCTGCTGGGACATGACGCTCCCACTCAGTGTCCGTTACGCGCTGCACAAGGTGCTTCACCTTCACCCTCAGAACAGCTGCCGTGGTGACAATAGCGCACTTGAGGGAACACCCGTCTGAACTTCAGCTTTTTAACAACAATATTTAATGAGAACCCTTTATTGCTTTAAGGAATTTTGGGAAACGAACCTTCCCAACGCCCGGGCCGTTCAGACCCGCTCAGTGCCGGGGTCAGCCCGACCCGGCCCGGTCCGTCCGCGGCGGG
>NW_010309545.1:382-820 GCF_000700745.2 Antrostomus carolinensis
TCGGGCTGTGAGAAGCTGCAGCTCTTGGATTAGTTAAAAAACAAAACCCGCGGTAAAGAAAATGGGGAGAGCACGGCGGGTGTGTTACGTGGAGAGCTCCGGGGTCTGTCTGTCTTGTCCGTTTCAAAGGCACGAGGTTTGTGTTTTCATTCAGCGCTGCTTTTAAACCGGACCGAAGGCTCCGCTTTACATGGGCGGCGGCAGAAGCGGGGGAGGTTTCCCCCGTTAACTGTGTGTCTGCTTGTGATGAACCAGCAGCTGGCTGCAGGGGGTCTGCTCACAAAGAGAACTTCTTCAGACAGGGGGGTGTGGGGAGCAGTCAAAGAATCGCTGAATGGTCTGGGTTGGAAGGGACCTGAAAGCTCATCCAGTCCCAACCCCCCTGCCAGCAGCAGGGACACCTTCCACTAGACCAGGTTGCTCAAAGCCTCATCCAAC
>NW_010309545.1:995-1784 GCF_000700745.2 Antrostomus carolinensis
CCTTCCTGGAGCCCCTTCAGGTACTGGGAGGTGACTAGAAGGTCTCCCCGGAGCCTCCTCTTCTCTAGACCCCACCTGCAGTGCTGCCTCCAGTTCTGGGGCCACCAACATCACAAGGACATGGAGCTACTAGAACCAGTCCAGAGGAGGCCACCAGGGTGATGTGAGGGCTGGAGCAGCTCTGCTGTGAGGACAGGCTGAGAGTTATCTCTGGTGTCCGGCATTTTGCCCTCGCTGTCCCTGGGCTGATGTCCTGGGTTTTTACTGCAATGGAGCTTTCTGTCTGAAGTAATGGTTGTTCATTGCAGTAGTGCTTTTCCTGGCTTCCAGGCACTCTCCTTGTGTCAAACAAGATATGTTCATAGAGTCATAGAATTGTTTTGGTTGGAAAGGACGTCTAAGATCAGCAAGTCCAACTGTTGCAGTGTATTTTCCATGTGCTGGCAGTGAATTTTCAAAGCTGAGGCTTACTGTTCATATTTACATATTGAAAAATATTTTTAGTAATTTGAGAGAACGTGTGGAAGTTGAACAATTTGATCATGTGCTTGACAGAACAGACTCTCCATAACTGTCACTTGTTTTGATTTCTTTAGTTGAACTGGGAGGAGGGACTTTGGCCAAGGGCAGGGAGTGACAGGACAAGGGGTGATGGCTTGAAAGTGGCAGAGGGGAGATGGAGATGAGATTTGAGGAAGAAATTCTTTGGTGTGAGGGTGGTGAGACAGTGTCCCAGCTTGGCCAGAGAAGCTGTGGCTGGTCCTCCCTGGAAGTGTTTGTGGGCCGGGG
>NW_010309545.1:1837-5665 GCF_000700745.2 Antrostomus carolinensis
CTGCTGAGGGCAGAGAGGTTGGAACTGGATGATCTTTAAGGTCCCTTCCAACCCAACCCAGCCTGTGATTCTATCTGATGTAAAGGCCGTGAGTATCTTGTGTCGGTGTGAGCTGTCAGTCCCGTCAGCAGAGCAGGACTGTAACCCTACCTGCTGTGACACCCAGAATAAACACCCCTGCGGACCTTCAGAGCTTTTCTTAAAGAACAGATGACACCACCAAGATGATCAGTACAGATTTTGTTGTCTTTCTGAAGCACTTAATGTGATCAGAGAATTAAAATTTCAACAAGTCATTTAATGGCGGCCGAACAGCAAATATTGTAACACCCAGATGAGGTTTCTCGTGGTTTCGTAGTTATAGGTGAGGCAGTTCTTCTGGGGACGTGGTGTTCTGAGGCATTCTTCTCTAGCTTGTGTGATCAACTAAATTTATTAACAGCAATGAGGTCACTGTAATTTTCAATAAACGGTGACTTGCTGATTTATATCAGAAGATCCATACAGCAGTAAACAATACCATTTACATTTAATTAGTTTTATTGAACCAGAGGCAATTTTATTTGTAATGAACTACATGTTATGATTAAGAATGTATTTTAATGATCTTTAAGTAAGGTGAACAAATGTTGCCCTTGACCTAATAGAGGAGATTTTTCTATGTTATTGATAACTTTACAGTGATTATTAAATTGTGAAATGCAAAAGAGAACATTTTCATTATTGTAACATCATCTAATAATTTCCTGACTTTCGGTGTAGAGAGATGAAAAGCATTCTTCTGAATTATTTTTTTCAAGTATGAGATAATTAAATGCATCATGAGTTGATTATTTAATTCTAATCTACTGTTGTATAAAAATAATTTAATTTTTATTGCTTGAGATTAAAGTCTCTCATATAGTTTCTTTAATCTAGAACTATTACAGTCTCCCTACCCATGTGGGTTTTTTTTTCCTTCGGTAAGAAAATAACTGAGGTCATTTGTCCCCAGTGTCTCCTAAAAGCATCGTAATTTTAGATGTAGAATCCTGTTTCTGTTGAACATCAGTAGAACTGTTGTGCTTCAGTGAACTAGCAGTTCCACGCTTAGAGTATGAAAATAATTCATTATTGAAGCTGAATTTCCCAAAGTTAAATCATTAATAAAAAGCAGTTGTCTCTTTTAAAATATATATGTATAATTAAACCCTTTGTTTAAGGTAATTTCCCTTCTGCCTGCTTTTTCTATAAGGGGAAGCAATGATGTAACCTAACCAGGTGAAGTTTTCTGGCTCATTGAGCAGAAGTCATGCTTACGTGTAGTGTTGTGTACAAATCTTGATGTCTCCTTGTTAAATTCACCATTTCAAGACACTGAGATGAAAAATGCACAGCTTCTCCTGCTGGGAAAGCAGCATTAGGTGAAGGAACTCTTGTAGTCACCTTTATTGTTGAATGCAGTTCCTATGTCAGCTCTTTTCTATAACTCTATCACTCTTTGGATTTCTCTTTCTTTCCCTTTTATTCTAAAACTTCAGCTCCTGTATTTTATTGGCCTGAGATTGATGTCTGTTTGGAGCACAGCACATTGGGCTACAGGAAAAAAAAGTAGTTTAATTAACCTTTAGTTAATTTTTATAATGTTCAGATTGTGCAATATTCAAGTTGTTTTTTCTTACATTCAAAATGATGAAAAAAAAAGAAAAGATGAAAATGATAAAAAAAAAGATGAAAAAAAAAAAGGTCCTTTTTCCTTTTCTTTACCCTAATAATGAAAAAAAATACTTCAGAAAGCTGCTGAGCACGTGTAATGTGCTAGTGTGTCTCTTCTTTCTACACCTCATGAATGAAATGCTCATGAACTACCACCCTGGATTTCTCTCAGAGCATAAGTTTTTCTTATGTTTTTCGTTTTTTAGTTTTAGGGAAAAAAAAAAACCAACCCAAACCAAACCATACACTTTTGGAATATTCTGCCAGTTCTAGTTTGTGGCGTTCTGGAGTAATGTCACAAATGTACAGGGCACGTGAGGATCTCAGTCTTTCAGAAAAGATAAAGTGAGTTTGCTTCAGCCTTGAAATTCAAACAAAAAGGGGGAAAAAAAAAAAAGGAAAATGTGAAAGTTGAGGTATTAAATCAGAAATAGAAAAGGAGAACTAAAACATAAGAAGAAAAGACACCAAAGGAATGGGGTAGGAATTTTTTACGTTTAAAATGTAACGAGACAGAACATCAGAGTAGAAGAAAACAGAAAGATTAGAAAGCAGGAAAATGTATTACTGGGCAAATGCTAATTTACTTTAAAAGGTGGATATTTCTGCTTCCTTTTATTCTAATGTTGCTTCCCACTAAGGCATTCTTTGAAAAGAGAGAAGCTCTTGGTTGACGCATTTCACTAGCAGTTTTTATTGTGTATATGAGTATGTGTGTGGTATTGGTTTTCTGCTGTGCTATCCACTACTGAGAGACTCTTTCTTTTTCTTTGCATAATAAAGCACATAATAGCCTGGATTAGCTAAATTGTAGGTGATAACAGATTGGAAAGAAGCGAATGATAAAGATATAGAACACCACATGTGTATTAGTTTCATATGAATTATTTCTTTTGAACCTTGATGAAAGTAGGTTGGAGGAACAAAGATGCAATGAATGAACTTCACGTGGAAAAAATGACAATAAATGGCTAACGGTTTAAAGGTACAAATAATTTGTGAGAGTTAATGTTCAGATTTGATTCATGTTTTACAAAGCATATGAAATACAAAGTCTGTTTTTTGCAAGGTGTGAAGTGAGAGATTTCTTGACTGCAGCCTATAAATAGGAATACAAATTCATTATTTATAGAGCTACACCTTTTTAAACTAAAGTCAGGTGTTTTTGATAAAAGTACAATAGATTTAAAAAAACATTCACTTGATCTGGAAGAGTGAGAAATAACAATATTCAAAAATCTGTAGCTATTTTACCAGAGAAAGAAAAGAATACAAATGTGTCACATTTTAAGACATTGACACAGGTGGACAATTGCACCTTTAGTTAATTTTTATAATGTTCAAATAGTGCAATATTCAAATGTAGTTGTTTTTTCTTCCATTCCGAATGATGAGCAAAAAATAATGACACGCTTTTAAAAACAGCTACATTTGAGCCAAAATGTGGTTATACATCCGTGAAGGAGGCTGTAAAAGCCATTCTGGTTTTGAAGACAGCACAGGAACAGGGTGTTGTAGCCACGTCATCTGCTTCTCAGAGCTTTTTGCAGGATTCACCCAGCAGTAAAGGCTGGAGACAACCCAACTCGTTAGGCACTCGTTAGTACAACGAGGAGGTCGACACTCTTGCATTTGTTTCATCAGAGGTTCTCGTTCTTATCAAGCCTCTGTTCCTCTCCAGAGTAGAGATTGGATTATGGATCCGCACGTGAGTGGTCTACTCGTCTTGAAATCTCTTAGCTGCTGTTGGTCCTGACTATCTAGAAAGCAGCAAAGGGTTTGTTTTTGTGATGAGAAGGAAGTTCTTCGTGTCAGGTTGTTAACTATTAGTCTGCCATCTTCTTTCCGTGGGAGGTGGATGTTTCAGAATGATTCTCTGATTAAGTAATTGTTGCAGGATTTTGAGATGATCCTGGGTCTCTAGGATCTCTAGATCCTCTCTTTAGATCTAACAGTCATCAGATTTATTTTTTTTTCGCCCTGTTTATACCATACCACCATCTACTTATAGAGCCTGCTACTGTAGTGTCCAAGAGTCTCTTATTCTTAGTTTTAGGGTAGGAATGTTCAGGAGTTGTTTGCTGTCACGAGTAGGAGTGACAGGCACCAGGACAGGTTGGGGAATGACCTGCT
>NW_010309546.1:0-1061 GCF_000700745.2 Antrostomus carolinensis
CACAGCAGAAGAAGTTTTCAATAAAGAAAATAAAATAATCCAAATCCTCCCGAGGGCCGGTTTTGCCATAAAACGAAGCCAAGTCAAGGGACCTGTGTAAGAAATAAAGTTTTCATGAATAAAGAGGCAAGAAGGACATCACCAGGTCCCACTGGATAAATAAAATAACAGCTATGTCTCCACCAACCAACAAACAGGAAGCACAAGCCTTCTTAGGAGTTGTGGGCTTCTGGAGAATGCACATTCCAAATTACAGTGAGATTGTGAGCCCTCTCTACCAAGTGACACGAAAGAACAATGATTTCACATGGGGTCCTGAGCAACAACGAGACTTTGAACTAATCAAACAGGAGATAGTCCATGGAGCAGCCCTTGGACCAGTCAGGACAGAACAAGACGTTAAAAATGTGCTCTACACCACAGCCAGAGATAATCGACCAACCTGGAGCCTCTGGCAGAAAGCACCAGGGGAGACTCGAGGTGGACCCCTTGGGTTTTGGAGTCGTGGATACAAAGGATCTGAAGCCCACGATACTCCAACTGAAAAGGAGATATAGGCAGTGTATGAGGGAGTTCGAGCTGCTTCAGAAGTGATGGGTACTGAAGCACAGCTCCTCCTGGTGCCCCTATTGCCCGTGCTGGGCTGGATGTTCAAAGGGAGCATTCCCTCTACACATCATGCAACTGATGCCACATGGAGTAAGTGGGTTGCACTGATCACACAATGGGCCTGGATAGGAAGCCCCAATCGCCCAGGAATTCTGGAAGTGATCACAAACTGGCCAGAAGGCAAAGATTTTGAAATGTCACTTCAGGAGAAGGTGACACGAGCTAATGAGGCTCCACCATACAATGAACTGCCAGATGATGAAAAACTGTATGCTCTGTTTACTGATGGGTCCTGTTGTGTTGTAGGAAAACATCAGAAGTGGAAAGCTGCTGTGTGGAGTCCCACCCAATGAGTCGCAGAGACTGCTGAAGAAAAAGGTGAATCGAGCCAGTTTGCAGAGGTAAAAGCCATCCAACTGGCCTTGAACATTGCTGAGCGAGAGAAATGGCCA
>NW_010309547.1:0-1245 GCF_000700745.2 Antrostomus carolinensis
CTTCCAACCCCACCAGTCTGGGACTCTGTTTGAACATTGACACTGTCATCTCCCCTCAAGAAATCCCACCACAAACACATTCCCAAGCCCCTTGTGTGCCCTGAGGTCCCATGTCCACTCTGCTTTGGTCATGGCTGTGACCAGAACGGGGTGTGCTGGTCCACTGGAAGCTCATGGAGGGTTGAAAATCAATACTGTCATCATCTGCCCTCAAGAAATCCCACCACAAACACATTCCCAAGCCCCTTGTGTGCCCTGAGGTCTCACAACTGTCGCCCTTACAATGAGCTGAGCCCAAAAGTTTTGGGAAGCCAAACCCTGGGGTGGTGTGAGCCTGGCAGGGGGGACGTGGGGTTACCAGTGAACCCTCAGAGCAGGCAGATCTCAGCTGGGTTTGGGGGTGCTGGGCTCTCTGGGGGCTCATGGGCTGTTTTTTCCCCTCTGTCACGCAGTGGAGGCACCGCTGGAGCCCATGAGCGGCCTGGCTCTCTTCTTAATCGTCTTCTTTTCCCTCGTTGCCATCGTTTTCGCCATCGTCATTGGTGTCATCATCTACAACAAGTGGCAGGAGCAGAGCAGGAAGCACTTCTATTGACTTGGGAACACCCCCCTGGGGTAGCCCGTTGCTAGTCCTTGCTAGCCACGGCCTGGCTCCCACCCATCCCAGCCTGGCCAGAGCGTGATGGACCCACCCTCACGGCAGGGACCCTGGTGTGTCCCCCCCAGAATCCCCAGTGGGGATGGCTGCTGTTTATTCTCGGGCTCCAGAACTCCCACGCTGCTCCCAGTGGGATCAGGGATGTGATGAACTGGGAGGGGGCGGAGCTCCTCGATGGAGCTTTGCCCTGGGAGTTGTTGAGGACGGGCCGTGCCGCGTGGTGCCGGCGGTGCTGGGCTGTGTCTCTGCCGTACGAGGAGCCCGAACGTGGGCAGAAGTCACCACCTGGGCTGTGAAATCCTGGCTGAGGGACAGCAGCGAGCACCTGATGTCCTCACCAGACTCTACAACAACCCCTGGCAGCGTTTCCGTGACCCTCCCACCTCCCCAGCTCCAACAATTCCATTTCCAGGAGGGATTTTTCCAGCTGATGGTCCCGCTCCGGCTCTTTCCCATCTGCTCTCTTTGGAGACCGGAATGTTTTTCGTTGTACTTTGAACTCCCCGCTGCTGTGTAACCCCTCTCCGTCCTGCTAGTCGCTGAGAGTTGGTGTTTTGGGACAAGGAATACTGGTGATTTTTCCCAGT
>NW_010309547.1:1323-1563 GCF_000700745.2 Antrostomus carolinensis
TGACCTGGCACCCCCCCGCCCGGCTGGCCCCCCCCCTGGGGGATCAGCCGCTCCCCTCCGTGAAGCCGACCCGGGGCAGCCCCTCGCTGCAGACCCTTCACTTTGGGGGTGTAATGTTGGATTCCCCATTTTTAATAACCACTTACTGCTGCGTCTCAGGGCTCAACCCCTCTCCCTGCTCCGTGGTGCCACCGCTGAGCGTGCCACCGCCACCCAGCGTGGTGCCACCGCCACCCAGCG
>NW_010309547.1:1785-2582 GCF_000700745.2 Antrostomus carolinensis
ACGATTCCTCTGCCTCTCGGAGCCGGAGCTCTCGCTGCCTCTCAGGGAGCTGGAGTTTATTTCCTACCTCAGTGACTGCTTTTGGTCAATGGTTTCTCTGAGTTTCTCTCATGTCGCAGCCGCCTTCGCCCCTGGGGACCCCATCATCACTCACGAGGGGATGGCACGGAGGGCGTGGGGTCCCCGGAGAGATTTGGGAGAGGGTGATAATTAGGTCAATTGATCCCAGAGGATCTTAGTGGCTTTTTGGGGACGTGACGACGGTGAATTTGTCACTGCTTTTGGTCAATGGTTTCTCTGAGTTTCTCTCATGTCGCAGCCGCCTTCGCCCCTGGGGACCCCATCATCACTCACGAGGGGATGGCACGGAGGGCGTGGGGTCCCCGGAGAGATTTGGGAGAGGGTGATAATTAGGTCAATTGATCCCAGAGGATCTTAGTGGCTTTTTGGGGACGTGACGACGGTGAATTTGTCACCATTCCAGCCTACACACGTGTGACCCGTTGGTTTTTTGGCGGGACGCCGTCGCTGGGGTAGGTGGGAGCTTTATTTTTTTTCTCAAAGTGCCCAACATGGTTGTGGCCTGAAAGGAGAATTTTTCCTGGTGTTTTGCCTTTTATTTTTTGCCTGATAAGCAGGAGTGAAAGGTGTGTGCCTTTCCTTGGAGCTGTAACTGGTGTCTCAGAATAAACATCGGTGTGTGTGTGACGTGGCCGTGCTTTTTGTCACCGCAGAGTCCCCTGGCTGCAGCATTTCCCCCCTCCCAAATTGACACCGTCGAGTGTCGTAGCACCTTG
>NW_010309548.1:0-232 GCF_000700745.2 Antrostomus carolinensis
ACTTTTTCACCCCTTTCCCCCCTTTTCCTTCCCTTTTCCTCCTCAAATTCCCTTTCCTTCCTTTTTCCCCCTTTCCTCCCCTTTTTCCCTTTTCTCCCCATTTTTCCCTTCCCCCCCTTTTCCCTTTTCCTCCCCAAATTCCTTTTCCTCCTCTTTTTCCCTTTTCTCCCCATTTTTCCCTTTTCCCCCCTAAATTCCCTCTTTTTTCTCCTTTTCTCTCTTCTCCCTTTTC
>NW_010309549.1:0-2623 GCF_000700745.2 Antrostomus carolinensis
GAAAATTGCATTTGGAAGCGACCGCAGCCCCTCTGTCATGTCGCATGGAAAAAATCATCCGTTTGGAGATTTAGTCCTTTTCAGACCTTAAGGTCAGTGATTCAAGTGGACACTAAACTAATAGAGCGCGACAACGCCGCTCCAGCTGTCTGGTGGCTCCTCTGGAAACCTCCTGCTCCTTTCCAAAGCCCATGTCGAGCTGTTCTGCAGTCAGCCTTGTCCCCTCGGGGAGCTCGGGGACTCACCAGCACACCCCAGCCTGCAGCTGTTATAAACCAGCCCGCTTCGTGATGTATCCCGCATCTTCCCAGTTCCCATGGGATGACCTGGTCCTTCACCCTCACACCAGTTCAAGGACATGCAGGCAAAGCAACCCCGTCCCAGTGGAGGGGTTCCCGGTGCTGGTGGTTATTACTCAGGGTCCCTGGTTGCTGCCAAGAAAAGGCTTGTCCCCTCCATAGCTCAGGAGCCAGCACTTGCCACAGACCCTGGCTCAGGCTGGGAAAAGCATTCTACATTTTTGATGTAATGTTTCCTAATGTTTCACCCAACAACCCATAAATTTCACAAGAACAAGCCTATAAAGGGTTTGTTTGAGGAGAAAAGGACAGATTGCTACAGGCTGTAACTCTGCAGAGTGAGAGGCCTTCAAAGAAGCTCTTGACAAACAGCAGAAGAGCAATACGTGCACAGGACCATTCGTCAGGGGATGGAGCTGCTCCCGGATGCACGGGCCAGATCCTCCCCGCTGGAGGCTGGGGGAGGCAGAGCCCCACCCCAGCTGCTCCTCCAAACCTGCCTCCTCTCACTGGGCTGCTGCTCCGCATGGCACAGGGATGGGGACAGACCCTGGTCTGCACCAGACCCCCCACGGCGGTTGCAGCGCTCGGTTAATGCCCCTCCTGGGGACAAACAGGGCAGCACAAAAAGGGCACAAACCCTTCTAAGGAGCTTTCTGAGGAGAGAACAGAGCATAGCACAGCACAGCACACAGCCAGGGCAATTGAACTGAGGACACTTCTTACGCCACCTCATCAGCTCAATTTCAACTTCTCTAAACAATTACTTTAAAGGCGAGGATGTACGTCCATGAGTCTGTCGCTCGCTGACCGCGCCCCATGAACTCAGGTCTGTGTTGCCACCAGAGCAACTCCTGTTCCTTTTGAACACACAGTTCCTACGGATTCATACTGAACACTCCACAGAACTGTTAGCAACAGTTAGCAAGACAATCAGCACACGCTAAAGTCCTGCTCTGACAGGGCAATCAATTAAATATCAATTAATCAGTTCATCAGGATAGAGGATGCACAGAACAATGCCAGCAATGGGTAGTCTAACCCTGAGTGTTTCATGCCAGGTCCATGTTATGTAGATGGGCAGGGATGTTGTTTTTTTGCACGGGATTGCATGAAGGGTTTTATTTCTAGAGCTCTCCTCCTTGCTCTTCCTTCCTTTCTCCTCCAGTTCGTGGCTGTTCACACTAGAAAGTCTCCCCATCTGTGTCCTTTCGCCCTGTGAACCCCTGGACACTCCTCACGGTGAAGCTGGGACAGGAGTTCATTTCACCTCAGGCACGTCCTGCCTTTGCCTTAACCTGATTTGGATGTGTCTGTGATGTGAGTGATACACCTACCCAGAGCCCGAGACCTCCAGAAGCCACTGCTTGTTTCCATAGACCCCCATAAATGGATAACTGGCTCTCTTAATCTTGTTACTAAATTGTAATGGAATTATCCCTCTAATCCTTTGGAGCAAGAGCAGAATTCAGCCACCACTATAAAATTAAAAAACCCCCCCTCTACAGTAATCATAGATTTTAAAAGTATTTATTTTGTGCTGCTTTCAGATAGGCTGTACATAAAATTTTATTTCAGAGGAATAATGCCACGTAGTGCACTTTGTGGCTGCACTGTGATTAAGTCCTTTCTAATCTGCTGGGGATGTTGAGGTGCAGCGCTTTCCCAGCACAGCCCCCTCCATGCCAGCCTCTCCATTAATGGGGTTACCGGCTTATCGGAAAGAGGCAGAATTACCCAGCTACAGGAGGTTTTTACTCTGATCTGCTTACAAACCCGGGCCGTTCCGGGGCAGGGAGGGCTCAGGGACGCTAAGCCTGTTTCTTCCTCAGGACCATGTGCCCCTCACTGCTCTATTTTCTTGCAAGGAACTTTCTAGCTGGTAAATCTGCTTAGAGTGACTGGTTCCTGCTGCTGCTCTGTCTGTCTGTCTGTCTGCCTCGCCACGGGCAGGAACTGCTGCTGCCAGCATGGGCAGCTGATGCCGCTGACTGCGGGACGAAGAAGCAAAGACGAAGCCAGCAGACGGGTCAGCAAGTGCCAGGTAGCTGGGATGGCCTGGACACAGTCGCAGCGAGCACAGCAAAAGGGTGTTGAATGGAAGAAATCACTGGCAGTAGGATGGGGAGGTGCAGTTGGCTCCGGGGTACCTGGTGCCATCAGGAAAAGGCAGCTGGTGCTGCCACGGTGCAGCGCACGGAGCTGTCCTGCTTATGACCCCACTGCCACGTCCTCCTCCGTGCCAGCATTTTGCAGGAATGGGTCCTGTTCATTCCCTTTCAGCCAAAGCTCCCCAATCTCGATGCTGAGAGGTGGGGGGGGGG
>NW_010309550.1:0-820 GCF_000700745.2 Antrostomus carolinensis
CTTCCAATCCCTGACATTCTGTGATTCTATAATACCCCATTGAAATTTCAAATGGAAAGCAGGCACTGCATATTCACAACAGACAGCCAGAAATAAAAAATGGGCTTGTGAAAACGCTTTCTGTGCCTGTGCAAGTGTGCTTCTGGCTCCGCAGCATGGGCTTTCGCCTCTCACTGAAGCCATGCCCTGTGTAATGTGTGCTGGAAAGCAGATGCTTTGGAAAGTTTTATCCTGCATACCTTTAGAAACTCTGAAAGCATCATTTTGTATTAAGGATATGACTATAGTGTTGTGAAGAAACTTACCTTGGTGAGCTTTCTTTCTTCACTATATTGAGATGGAAGAGGGAAGGAGCCAGACAAACAGCTATGTTCATCGGAGTCATCTGATTCTCCTCCACGGAGGTGACGTCGCTCAGGAAGCACAGCAGAGTCTGCAAAACCTCCCGGTTCTCATCGGCCATCAGCATGATGGCTGCCTGCACTGCCTGCAGCCGCTGCTCCTTGGGAACGTCTGGGGAAAAGCAAGTGACATTCAGGGGCATCAACTGTAAGATCAGATTAGAAGCCAGGGACACGATAGAGTTAGCACATGCATTCACACTCTGGGAATGGCTTTCTGAAGAGGCAGATGACAGGGGATGGAGCGAAGACCAGCGGGTTGTTGGAGGGCTGTGATATTTTCTCCTCCAGCAAGCACAGCTCTCCCATCCAGTGTACGACATTTCTCCGTTCATTTGAAAGGCTGTTTCCCCAAGAAAGAGACTGAACTTCATTTAAAGTTCATGAAGGGGGAGTGTGAGGAACTGCACTATGGACTT
>NW_010309551.1:0-9408 GCF_000700745.2 Antrostomus carolinensis
ATGGGATGGGATGGGATGGGATGGGGTTGGGATGGGATGGGATGGGATTGTTGACAAGAAATGGCATCCAATGCAGGAGGGCTGGGTGGAATCATCCTTAGAGCAAACAGGCCCTGAAGGCTGTGTAGGATGGAGAAGAGAAGTCAAGGCTCAGCCCAGCAATGTCTAAACACTCAAACATAATGAACTAATTTACTCAACCAGCAATTAATGAAGGCCAAGATTTCAAGTCTGCTAATATCCCATATTATCCTCCCAGCACTGAAACAGCGTGAAGATAACGAGGAGCTTTCGAGGAACTCCCCCAAACAGCATCTCACCACCTCCTGATTACTGCAGACTGGAAAAAAAATGTGTTAATTAAACAGTGGAACAGCTGTGACCCTTCCTCTGCCTCACATTAGTAGGAAAGCAGCTATTTTTAAATGAGAAATGGATGCAGAGAGAGGAAAGTCAGGTTCAAAATTCACCACAGCAGCAGAAGTGGAGACTCTTCCATCATGAGGTCCTCCAGGAACCCAACAGCATCACCTACAGAGCAACCAACCTCCTGGTTTTTTCAATCTTCCATAATTTTTTCTGTTCTGAACTGATTTTTTTCAAGCAAAGACCTCAAAGGCTGCCAGTTCTCATTTCTGATGGGTGACTGGAGATGTGGACCAGCTCAAGGCTGTGTGGTTTCACCACCTTGAATACTAACACTTTCTACTGGTTTCCTGATTGCTGAATCCTGGACAATTTACCTATGATATTAAAAAAAAAATATATTAAACATAACAGTCCAGGCAAATGTAATCTTCCATGTTTGTAAATTGGGAAAAACTAGATTATTTGTGGGTAAAAACGACGTGTAACCAAGACACGAGATGATGGGGGTTCCTCTAGAGAAACCATGTCTGACAGTTAATTTTAAAGCCTAATTATGATGATCTAACATTAGGATTAGGAGGTTGAGGTGGCCTCTGCTTCTGCCTCTTCATGGTTGAGCAGCAGGTTGGGATTTTAAAAGCAATAGTGAGGTTTAAGTTCCAGCTTCTCTTAAAATTAGTGATTAAATTCCTTGGGTCACTCTAGAAATCTCAACCTTCTTCTTCCTGCAACACAGAAGTGCCCTGAATTGCACAGCTGAATGTTTCTATAGTAGCAAGAAGGTTGGTGGGGTGAAGAAAAAGCTCTGCCATTAATTTTGTATCACCATCTCATGTTTCCTCCATGAAGGGTTTCACCACGAGCATGATTCCTTAGATGGATAAGGAATCATCTGGATGGTCATGTCCAGAGTTACAGTCAACAGTTTAACGTTCAAATGGAAACCACTAATGAGTGGTGGACCTCAAGGGTTGGTAGTAAGATCAATGTTATTTAATATCTTCATCAATGATGTAGATGGTGGGATTGAGGGCACCCTCAGCAAGTTTGCTTATGACACCAAGCTGAGTGGTGTGGTTGATAAGCTAGAGGGACAGGATGCCATCCAGAGGGACCTGGACATACTTAAGGAGTGGTCCCAGGTGAACCTCATGAAAGCCAAGTGCAAGGTCTTGCACCTGGGATGGGGCAATCCCCGGTATCAGTACAGACTGGAAGATGAATGGATGGAGAGCAGCTCTGCAGAGAAGGACTTGGGGATACTGGTGGGTGACAAATTGGACATGAGCCATCAATGTGCATTTGCAGCCTAAAAAGCCAACCATATCCTGGCCAGCAGGTCGAGGGAGGTGATTCTCCCTCTCTGCTCTGCTCTCATGAGTCCCCACCTGGAGTACTGTGTCCAGCTCTGGGCTCCTCAGCACAAGAAAGACATGGACCTGTTAGAGCAGGTCCAGAGGAGGCCACAAAAATGGTCAGAAGGCTGGAACACCTCTCCTATGGGGAAAGGCTGAGAGAGTTGGGGTTCTTCAGCCTGGAGAAGGCTTCAGGCAATGGTTTTAAACTGAAAGAAGTTAGGTTTAAACTGGACATTAGGAGGAAATGTTTTATGATGAGGGTGGTGAGACACTGGCACAGGATGCCCAGAGAAGTTATGGATGTTCCATCATTGGTAGTGTTCGAGGTGAAGCTGGATGGGGCTTTGAGCAACCTGATCTAGCGGAAGATGTCCCTGCTCATGGCAGGGGGGGGGGGGTGGGAGAGCCCTGTTGGAAATAGATGAGCCTTGAAGGTCCCTTCCAACCCAAACCAGTCTATGATTCCCTGATCAACCACATCAGTAGACTTGCACACTTTCAGTAAATTCAATCTGTGTCTAAGGAGGCTGCACTCCCACCCCTGGGAGCAGAAGACAGTTTCCCTGTCGAGGACACAGGACAGAGCTTGGGGCTCATGTCACAGCACATTGTGGGCAGGAGCAAGCAGCCATGAGCAGCTCCAGCAGGTCCTACATGGTTGCATGGCCCAGTTGAGTGTCACTTGTTCCCAGTGTCTGGTCCTGCTCCTGCCACCACCCTCCAGTATGGCTCATCCTCTTCCAGACTTTTTCCTGGCTTTATTATCCAGAGACCTTCCCTGTACCTGAAGGGCTGGAGGAACAGTTTTGGTGTGGTGAGCATGGGGACATCACAGGGGAAGATGCCATGGTGTAGACAACAGCATGGGCAGCTGGCTGGTAGGCTTTCACTGTCCTACTGGTGCAGATATGAGGAGATACTGAGCAGCTATTCCATATTGCTTGATATTTATCCCTGTTCAGCATGAGATTCCAGTCCATCCTAGTGGGTATTCTTCACTCTGGGAACAGGACTTATCTCTCAGGTTTCTCCTTGGCTCTCCTCCATTGAGATTTGACACCTTGCTGATGCTCATGGGTAAGCTCTCATCCTTCTCCTGCCATGGGACACCCAGGGAAGACCATACCCAAGAACAAAACCTAATTTAGGTGAGATTGAGTTGAACGACAGAACCAATTTGGGATGCTCAACCTGAAATGCTTCTAGTTTTTTCAGAGCCTGTGTTTGAGGTGGCATCTCCTAGAAGAACTCTGGAGAAGCCAACAGCACCTCTAAGCCTGAAGCATCACTGGAAATCAAACCTCAAGGCTTTACCTATGGCCAAATTAAACAAATCCAGAGAAGGGCCACCAGGATGATACAAGGGCTGGAGCAGCTCTGCTGTGAGGACAGGCTGAGAGAGTTGGGGCTGTTGAGCCTGGAGAAGAGAAGGCTCCGGGGAGATCTTATAGTGGCCTCCCAGTACCTGAAGGGGCTCCAGGAAGGTGGGGAGGGACTTTTCCTAAGGGCAGTTAATGACAAAACAAGGGGAAATGGGTTTAAGCTGAAAGAGGGGAGGTTTAGATGAGATATTAGGAAGAAGCTCTTCACTGTGAGGGTGGTCAGACACTGGAACAGGTTGCCCAAGGAAGTTGTAGATGCCCCGTCCCTGGAAGTGGTTGTGGCCAGGTTGGATGAGGCTTTGAGCAACCTGGTCTAGTGGAAGGTGTCCCTGCTGCTGGCAGGGGGGTTGGAACTGGATGAGCTTTAAGGTCCCTTCCAATCCAAACCATTCTATGATTCTATGATTCTATGAAATCTTGTCTGGTGTGAAATTACGTGTGATGAAAAACCCACACACCGTGTCAGGAGTACAACCCCCACCCCAAAGAATGCTACGGATGTCTCCTTAGAAGAGGAGGTCTTCTAAAAGCATTTAATAGGTTTATTTTTAATAATGCTTTTAATAAAATTTTGTTTAAAAAGAAACAATATTTCTTCCTCTCATCTTATTCTGTAAATAATTTAATTTAGCACAAAAAAGGGAACAAACAGATGGTGAGGAACATTCCAACCCACCTGAGTGCAGTGGTCCCAGCCTTGCAAAAACATGGCCCGTGCAGAGAGTCACTTTAAGACACCTTATATTTTTTTCTCCATACACCACTGGGAGTTTCTCCAGGTCCCAGAGGTGTTTGGAAGGTTCATTTTGCATTTTGAACCTAAGGGTGGACCCACCTCACTTGCAGCACATCCCATGGTAGCTATGCCCTGGCTTTAGCAGGACATGTGAGGGCAAAACCAGGCAGGAGCAGTTGGGCATCCAGGGGAAGCAATGCAGGACCTTATTTAACCTGGAGAAAAGGAGGCTGAGGGGAGACCTTGTGGCTCTGTGCAAGTCCCTTGGAGGAGGGTGGAGAGAGGTGGGGGTGGGTCTGTTCAACCAAGGCCCAAGGGACAGGACAAGAGGAAATGGGCTCCAGTTGTGGCCAGGGCAGTTGAGATGGGATGTAAGGAAGAATTTCTTTGCTGCAAGGGTTCTGAGGCATTGGAAGGGGTGTCCCAGGGCAGTGGTGGAGTCCCCATCCCTGGAGGGATTGAAGAGTCGTGTAGACACAGTGCTGAGGGACATGGGTTAGTCATAGGGGACTTGTCAGTGTTGGGTTCATGGTTGGACTCAATGATCTTAAAGGGCTTTTCCCATCCAGGCAATGCTGGGATTCTGTGTAATCAGGGAGCTTATCGCCCTTCCTGAAGGCACTATTTGGCCTCTTAGGGGACGAGATTACAAGATTCCACCTAGAAAAGCCTGTTTGACTGGGAGCTGTAAGCAGCATCTCCTCCCCCTGCCTCTGCTCAGCCAGTTTGAGTTAAAAGGTGGGAATTTCACTCAGGTTCTTTGAAAATCACAGAATCCCAGCCTGGTTTGGGTTGGAAGGGACCTTAAAGATCATCCAGTCCCAACCCCCCTGCCAGCAGCAGGGACACCTTCCACTAGACCACGTTACTCAAAGCCTCAGCAAACCTGGCCACAAACACTTCCAGGGAGGAGCAGCCACAGCTTCTCTGGACAACCTGGGACACTGGCTCACCACCCTCACACCAAACAATTTCTTCCTCACATCTCAGCTCCATCTCCCCTCTGACACTTTCAACCCATCACCCCTTGTTCTCTCACTCCCTGCCCTTGGACAAAGTCCCTCCCCAGCCTTCCTGGAGCCCCTTTAGGCTTTATTTTGGAATTATGTCTTTCACTTTCAAGGGAATAGGAAACAATCTCCCTTTGGTTTTTTTATGCCAACCTTTGTGCTCAACCCCAGAGCATCACCCCTGCAGATACCACAGTTGCCAACAACCTCAGGTTGCTCCTGAGGACCAAACACTCAGCTAAAAGAGAGACCTTCACCCGTCTCCACTTGACTTCCTCCTTTGAAGGAGCACTTGGAGGGTCGTTGCTCTCCTTTTCCTGCTCCTTCATGGTTTCCACACATGCAAACAGAAGGGTGCAGGGATGCCACCTTGTTTTCAGAAGAAAAAAAAAAACCCAAGAGCTCTGCAAAATTTCATCCCAGAATGGAATTCCATCAGCAGCACAATGCTCCCACCAGGCAGGTCTGGTGACAGAAGGTGATGGATCTGCTACACGGTGCCATCGAGCACCCCCAGGACCTCCAACACCCTCACCTGTGTCAAGGTTCAGCACCCAGAGAAGGACACACGGACACATGGACACCTGCACAGACATGAATGATCCCTAGTAACCCCATCCCCAAATAACCCACAGGAGAGGAGGAAAATGGGCACAAAACAACCAAGTAAAACCCCAGAAGAAAAGGTTTATTTACTGAATGCTGCAGAAGAAGCCTGATAAGTTCTGTTCTCGGTCCCGGTGTCCACCGGGAGGTGGAAGGTGCCCTCTGTGGCACAGGAGGAGGAGGTCTGTGGCCAGGCTTGCTTCATCAGAAGTGTAGCTTGAGTGGAGACAGAGAAGAGGTGTCACACAGAGCAGTGAAGAGACTATTTTCCACATTTATCCCATCTGAATCACTTTGCTGCTCTCTTCCTTCCCCCCCCGCTACCTTCTGAGGACAACTATCTGTAGGAACCTCACACCGTGGTTCCTCTAACCCCACCTGCTCCCCATGGAGAGATGGATTGCAAACCAATCACCTACCCCAAATGACTGGTTTCCTGAGCTAAACGACCTACATGAAGATCTACACCTGGAGAACGTGGCTAGCACAACCACCATCCCTCCCCAGATACCACTGGTCACCTCTGTGCATAAGGACCAGTAATGATTGTCCTTGGCCTTGGGTTTCCCAGCTGGAAAACAGGCTGAACCTGGTGTGCAAGGCAATTTTATTGACAGCAAAACCCTTTGAGATGCTTCCATGGCAGGTACCACCAGTGAACATGGTACTGGTTGCTGTGATCATCCCAGCATTGGGTGGTTCTTAGGAACTCTCAAAAGGACAGTCAGCAGAAGCTGTGGCTTTGGGTGGGTGGCCCTGTATCCCAATTTGAAGAAAAGTATTTATGAAGCCAAGTAAGAGAATCCAGAAGAATCTAAAATCTGGTGGGATTTGAGGAGGGACCGACAGAATTCAGTAATTTTGGGGGTCTTAATTTTTCTGAAAGAGGAAGAAGTCTCACTCTAAGTGCCATCATGCACCTCCACATGATGAACCAGCACTGTCTACACCTTCATCCTATAGCCAAACATATTGCCAATGCTTATCTAAGACCATCTGCCATTACACCGAGGACTTTCTGGAGCACATCTATGGAGAAGATCAGCAACACAAGCCTACAACCAGGCTCCTTCCCAAAGTTGGTGCCTCCAGGAAAGACTTAACAGGTCTTTATCTGTTGTGTTGTTTTTTCCTTGAAACTATGAGTCTGTCCTAACTTTTTGTTCCAGACTAATCTCAAATGGTGGCTCCCACCATTCTGGATTTAAGTCCCACCACTTCCCAAGGGAGCGCCTACATCTTTGGAAAGCCTCACCAGCTTAATGAGCTTCTCTAATTGCCTTTATAAAATAAATAAGCTCCAGGATTTCCATGCATACATTGTCCAGTATGTATTTCCCACACCCAGCTACTAAGGAAAGAAAACCAAGAGAGGGTTGATCGATCCTCAACAAGCTGCTCAGTGACAAGACCTCGCTGGGAGGTTGTGGAGGTAAAAGGAGGTAAAATATGGCAGCTACTGGCATCAAAATCACCTATTTATGGGGTTCTTTAAAAGTATTTTTTGTGAAGGCAGAAGGTTTAATGTTGACACGCTCCCTCTACATCAAATTCCTGAATTCCTCAAGATCTCTGGAAGGTTGGAGGTCAGTGTATGTCCCCATTGTCCCCTTCTCCCCATGTGGGTGGCATTAGGGATAGGTAGTATGTCCACAGAGGCGTGGTGAAGGGATTTTTGTGTCTGATCTGTCAACTCAAGAGACTTCTGGAGGAAAAAATAAAAGAAAGGACCATTGGGCAAGAGAGGTGTCCTGGTTTTGGTAGGATAGAGTTAATTGTCTTCTTAGTGCGAGCGGCTGTGTGGTGTTTGGCTGCCAACCAAGTTAAACTCCCACAGGAACAAGAGAGGCATGATTTGTAGGCAGAGGACTCTTTCTCATAGCAGAACCAGCCAAGCTTGGACAAAGCCAACTGAGGCAGAAAGAGGAGCTCTTTTGGAGGGACACCACAGCCCAGAGGAGGAGGTGGTGGGTTCCTTATCTTCCCAACAGCCCTGAGGGAGTCACACATGAAGACATTTTAAAGCTGCACTTCATAACTCCTTTTCTCAAGCATATTCCTACCCCCAAGGTGCTTGGCACTAAGCTCCAAAGAAGGGACTTCATGACTTGGTCAGAGCTTGTAAACCTTTCGTCAGCCCAAAGACAAGAGCAATGATGTTTCAAACCCTTCCAGCAACTCTGTGTCTGCTCAGACTCTTAATTAACCATCTCTGAAGATGTAACTGTAAATCTGAAGTGCCACAGGGCTGGAAGTTGGGGACAAGTGATTGAGGCCAAGGAGGAATTGGCACTGGTGCCACAGCCCATGCCAGCTGCAACACAGGTCCTAATGGTTGGACACCACTATCCAGAGAGAGCAGAGAATCACAGAATCAGAGAATCATTTTGGTAGGAAAAGACCTTTAAGATCACTGAGTCCAACCATAAACCCAACATTGCCAATTCCACCTCTAACCCATGTCCCTCAGCACCTCGTCTACCTGCCTTTTAAATCCCACCAGGGAAGGTGACTCCAATACCTCCCTGGGCAGCCTGTTCCAGTGCTTGACAACCCTTTTGGTGAAGAAGTTTTTCCTCAGATCCAATCTAAACCTCCCCTGGTGCAGACCTGAAGCACTGCTGCAGGTCTGCCGGTCCACCAAGAACTCATGAGACCACTCTCCTAGTGTGGGACAGAAATACAGGAGCATGGAGGACACCCAGCAGCGATGATTTACTGGCAATCATCAACTGTATGGAGATGTCTATGGGTGCAAGATCTGGCTGGATGGTGCTCCAGTGCCAGAGATGTGGAAACATGTCCCTCCCTCTTCATCTTACAGAATCATAGAATCATAGAATGGTTTGGGTTGGAAGGGACCTTCAAGCCCATCCAGTTCCAACCCCCCTGCCAGCAGCAGGGACACCTTCCACTAGACCAGGTTGCTCAAAGCCTCATCCAGCCTGGCCTTCAACACTTCCAGGGAGGGGGCATCCACAACTTCCTTGGGCAACCAAGGATCTTCTCGAAGAGAAAACCAGGAGGTTTGGGAGAAGTGAGAGATTCAAATGCAATTTCTCCTCCACTCGAGCACTGATCACATTCTGCTCTGAGCCTGTGCCCTCCTCCCAAAGGTTTGCAAGTTCTTAAGGATTTCCAAGCTGCTTTGCTTTATTTTCCATGGTAGGCTGCACTCCTGAACATCACGCTGGAGAGCTAACTCCCAGCGCGGAGACAGAAACATTAGTTCACTTATGCTTTCATTCAAAATCAAATTCATTTTTTGCCTCTGGATTTCACAAAGGTTTTAATTTCCATGACTGATGAGACAATTTCTTTAGATGTTCTCTGAAACCTTCCTCTGCGGTTTCTCCTCTCCAAATTAGACCTACTAAAAAAAATCAAGGTAATTTGGGTTGGAGACAGCTGGGAGCTTGCCATATCTACACATGTTCTGTACATTAGATCAGGGCTCCTCGGAGAATCCATCACTTAAAACTACATGAAAGGTGAACCAAGGAAGTTTCTATGAACATTAATATCTCCTGGTCCTTTACAAGAGCTACAATTCACAGAGGTTACAATCCAGCCATGACTATCTCATCTAATTTGAGGTCTATCTCCTACCAGTGTCTTCTAGATTTGGTTTAACCTCAAATCTCTGCTGTTCATTGAAAAATAAAGTGATTTTTATTTGTTATCTCTTGGATCCCTGGCAAATTCTACTGGTGGGAACTGGTCAAGCAATGTGAACTAAGCAAGGGTCTCTGCAACGCTGGGACTGGTCTATCTCCCCGTGAGGACTTCTAGCCAATGTGGTTAATGTTCAGGATGTATTTTAAGTGGAAGAGAGAAAAATAGGAACCAGATGTGCCTGGAGAAAATTCTGTGAATTAACTGGAGGAGAGAATTGCAACAAAAGGACAAAGCAGATGATTCTACAGTATATACCAACATATACATAT
>NW_010309552.1:0-372 GCF_000700745.2 Antrostomus carolinensis
TTTTCTCATTAAGCTAAACCAGGAGCACCTGAGCGGCCCGAGGCCGCAGCGCTCCTCCGGTTCTGAAGTCTGAAAGCCCACGGGTGTTGGTAATTAACACCCGCGCCGTGGGCAGGGGGTGCCGGGGGATGCTTGGCCGCTGCGCCCCCGAAAACCAGAAAATGTCCTTCAGCGCAGCGGGGGGTGTGCAGGTCACTGCCCGCTTTCCCCACGATTCCAAACCAAATACCGCTGGGGTGCTCGGGACGTTTCAGGAGAATAAAGCAACAGCTTGTCTGTCGCAGGTGAGGTGAATAACCGGGGTGTCTGCTTTCCCGCACGCATTTAACTACCCAGGTGTTTTTAATTAAACCTGTCGTTATGTTTCCATCT
>NW_010309553.1:0-2058 GCF_000700745.2 Antrostomus carolinensis
GGGAGCTGAGGTGTTACAGTGATAGAAACAGAATCGTGTAGGTTGGAAAAGACCTTTAAGGTTATCGGGTCCAACTGTTAAGCGGACCCTGCCGAGTTCAGCACTGCCCCTGTCCCTGGGCACCACCCTACATGTCTCTGAAACACCTCCGGGGCTGGTGACTCCACCGCTGCCCTGGGCAGCCTGGGCCAGCGCTTGGTAACTCTCGGGGGTGCCGTGCAGTCGGTGCTGGCACAGCGGAGGGAAGTTGCAGGAAGTCCCAGTTACTGCCTCGTTTCTTGGGAAGCGATTCCTGCCGGGCTCGGCACAGACTGTCCCGCTGCAGCCGGTGCCGGGGACAGCGCTGCTCTCTTTAGCATCACTTCTTGCGCTCATTTTTTCCCCGGTGTTTCCGCGTGAAAATATATGAGCTAAACCTATCGTTTCCTCGGAGCTCTGCAGCGAGCCCTGGCGAATTGTCCTGTGCTGGTGGTCCCCTCTGCAGTCCGTTAATTGGTAACTTGGAGATGGAGAGAGTCCTTATTAGCAATGCCCCCCCTCGCACCCCTCCGCTCCCGCTGAAGCCAACCCCATGAGGCGATTGCCAGGAGGAGCTGTTTGTCAAAGGCTAATAAACAAATTCCTCGCCAACACCTGAATGAACGAGGGCCAGGAACAACCCAATTAAGAAACGGAGCTACTGGTTGTTTTTTGTGGCGGTGGAAACAATCCGGGCTCGCAAAGGGTCTATTCAGCGGGCTCTCCGAGAGGTCTGTTTGCTGCCCGCTATTGTTGTCAGAAGCCAAATAAAAGTTCAGCTGGGGAGGGAAGTGATTAAACCCAACATTCGCTGCTGCCAACCGAATGCACCGGGAGGCTCAGTTCAAATCAATCGATCTGTACCCAAACGATGCTGTCTGGGTTTTACTCACACACTTCAGATTTTTGTTCTGAAATGTTGCTATTTTTAATGATGTCATCAAAAGTGTCCCTTGCTTTCCTGAATATGTGAGCAGGAGGGACAACTGTAGACTCCAGGGCAGCATCGAATCTATGCGGTGAGGTACTTGGGGAGTCACAGAAAAGAGCTGGAGCTTGTTTGTCGGAACTAATGATTTGTTCTCTCTCTCGCTGGGTCCAGCCACGTCAGCCCTCAGCAAGGCGGGCAGCCTGCGTGGCAATCTCCAGATAGTTTTTTGACATGACACTGTTAGATGGGGAATAAAAAACTGTCCTAATGACCCTGAGCTGCAAAACCAATCTGAAATGATTTATTTAGTAGCCACATTACCACGGTGGAAACTTCTAGGGGAGGATGTGGATTTGAGCCTAAAACAGGGATTGAACAGAAAAGCATGTGGACTTTTATCTTAAGCCTCACTAAAAGCTTTGGGCATTTTTGGAGGATGATCCTGGCCAGGGTCAGCAGGGTCCAAATGAAAGGGACGTTTAGCTTCCTTCTCTGGGCAAGTTTTGAGGACAAGCCCTTGGTGATCTTGGTCAGGAGTCAGGCAGGGGACCAGGGGGCTATTTTAATAATAGGATTAAACGAGGCTGGTTTGGTGCATAGAGTTATTCTTTAAAAGCCAGCAATCCTCCCTGACACGGTTCCAAGATTTCTCCAAGCTCTGCTGGAGCTGCAATTAACATATATTAATGGCTGTTGCTTATTAAGCTCAGATTGCGTAAGAAGCAGACGGTGTCTTTCAAACGTGCCTTTTCAACCGTGGGGTTTCTCTCGCGTTCGAGTTGGATTGTGCTGTAAACCCTTGATTTTGCCTCATGCTCCTTTGTCACCAAAAAAAAAAAAAAAAGAAAGAAAAAAAAAAAAGTAGGCTTCTCTGCCTTTGACAACTGTATTTACACGACCCCAAGTGTTCCCCGAGCCCCACCAGACACTCAGAGCTCTCCAGGCATGAAGCTTCCCCCCACCCCCCGCCCCGTTTATTGCGCTGGCTGGGTCCTCTCCTGCCTTCTGCCCCTTCCCTCCTGTACCGCAGCTCCGCAGGATCCGTCCCCCTCCGCGGGACACGGGACCGGCAGGACGGAGGAGCAGGCGGAGGCTTGAATTCGCTTGTG
>NW_010309554.1:0-1465 GCF_000700745.2 Antrostomus carolinensis
GGATGTGAGGAAGAATTTCTTTGCTGAAAGGGTTCTGAGGCATTGGAAGGGGTTGCCCAGGGCAGTGGTGGAGTCCCCATCCCTGGAGGGATTGAAGAGTCGTGTAGACACAGTGCTGAGGGACATGGGTTAGTCATAGGGGACTTGTCAGTGTTGGGTTCATGGTTGGACTCCATGAGCTTCTCCAATCCAGGCCATTCTGGGTGTGTAAAACATCTAATATAGCAGCTTTTCTCTCTATCTCATCCGGGCTGTCATGTACTGTACCTCAGTTACTGCAGAATCCTGCTCCAGGGCAGTCATGCCCTGAGTATATCCATCCATTTCCATTTCATCATTTTCTAATCCATAATTACTTTTCCCCATGTACCTCTTCACTGGCTCTTATCATGTTAAAAAATGAGATCACTCTCTTCATTTTCAAAAGCTTTCACAAATCCAAATCCACTCAACTTGCAATGCCAGCCTCCGCTGGGCACTTGATTGATTTTCAAACCAGCATATTTCATAGAATCACAGATGGTTTGGGTTGGAAGGGACCTTCAAGCTCATCCAGTCCCAACCCCCCTGCCAGCAGCAGGGACACCTTCCACTAGACCAGGTTGCTCAAAGCCTCATCCAGCCTGGCCACAAACACTTCCAGGGAGGAGCAGCCACAGCTTCTCTGCCCAACCTGGGACACTGTCTCACCACCCTCACACCAAACAATTTCTTCCTCACATCTCAGCTCCATCTCCCCTCTGACACTTTCAAGCCATCACCCCTTGTTCTCTCACTCCCTGCCCTTGGCCAAAGTCCCTCCCCACCTTCCTGGAGCCCCTTCAGCACAGAAAGCCAAGGCACATAAAGCTGGTTTTAGAAGGAAAGCCAGTAGCTGGTATGAGGAGGTAAAGTGAAAAACAAACAAACAAAAAAAGCCAAAACAAATCCCAAAACAAGCCTCCTGGTCAGCAAGCCAAGAGGGAGCTTGGTGCTCAGGGAGTCTCGGTGCATCACCAGGGCAGAAGAGCTCTCTGTGCTCCCTCGGGAGCATCTGCAGCTGCACAGAGGTCCTCCTGCTCTGCCGCCTGCGCTGAACGGTCGGTTCACAGCTGATACCAAGTGCTGTCGGTAGCAAAACGAGTCTGCTGTTCAAATACTGCCACTGAGGCTTCAATATCACTATACCAGCTTTGCTTGGGATAAACTTCTCCACAGGCTTTCTTAACAGTGAGGACTTCCCTCTGACTTCCCACACAGAACCCAGGAACACAAGGATTGCCCTGGGTTCGGCTGCGATGGAGTTAATGTTCACAAGGAGCTGGGAGAGGTCGCAGCCAGGACAGCTGACCCGGACTAGACAAGGGGATATTCGATGGCTCAGTGTATAAACTGGGGGAGATGCTGGGGGAAGGAGGGATCGAGGCTCAGGAACAGGCTGGGCATCGGGTTCTGGTGGTGGTTGTGCTGGTTTCACTCCTTTGGC
>NW_010309555.1:0-13033 GCF_000700745.2 Antrostomus carolinensis
TGGCGGGGTGGGGATGCCTGATTAGCCACACACCAAGTGCAACTTAGTAAAGGACACACTTGGTTTGAATTTTCTTCTGATAATTACATGACCCTCGTTCTACTCTCTCCTTTTTTCTGTCCTTTCCTTTTCATGGAATTTTATTTTGTGCTTGAGTTTGGTTTTATAATGATATCTTTGAAAAATATGCTAAGCTGTAGAAGTAGGACTTAATTTCTGGTCTTCAGCTGTAGCATCATAATAAAACAACATCTCCTTGGTACTGAAAGCAGGTCTTCATGTTGGGGTGATTCCAGCCTCGCAGCTCTTGCATTCCCCATGTCGGCACTGCTGTGGTGGGGGTGCTCTGTGGGGCTCAAGAGGTCTCCTCACAAGCTGTGGTGGTCTAAAAGGTTATGGGACCAGGACTCATGCTGTTGGGGTTTCCTGGGGACTCCTGCCCTGGTCCTTCAGAAGGCCTGGGCTTATTTCAAACTTCCTTAAAGTAGTGCTTACACAAAATACCGTTTATTGTACAGCACTGGGTGTCCACAGTGCGCAGCAAGGTGAGAGGGTGGCAGAAGCAGCATCTGGCAGAGATGCTGTACCTGGAGGGATGTGTGGGGACAGGGCTGTTCTGCAAGGAAGGGTCACACCCGCAGGAGGAGCCAAGGGGTGTCCATCGGCTGGGTGGACTCCCTCCTGAAATTAACTCCTCTGAGGTTTGTGCAGGGAACTGTCTTCTTGAACAAAGAAAAGTCCATGGAACCCTTTCTAAGAAGCACATATGAGAAACGGGCAGGTATTTTGTCATCACCAGCCTCCACACATCACTTAATCAATGTTTCCCTTGGCCTCACTGTCCTTTTATTTATTTTTTTTTTAAAGCAATGAATTAGGATCGAAACATTTTAAAGTAAATAACTTCTTAAACAAATCTTATTATGGAAGTTCTTTGGGATTTTTTCTTGGTATTGAAGCACACAGGAATGTGTGTAAGGCTGGTGGGCTGTGAGGTGGTGCCTGGGTAGGCCCTCCTGTCAAACACGAGGCAGATGTCTGTAGTGTGAGCCCCTGAGAGACGCTGCGGAGTGGAGCACTCGATTTTGTTGGTGCTTGGTACTCAGATATGTATTTAATTTTTACTTTCTACTAATTCTACTTCCTAAGTGAGAATAAAAGGAATAAAACAACTTGAAAAATGTTAATCTTCCCTAGAAACACCCCTAAAATGCCAGAAGCCGATCTGTAGCGATACGCAGAAGTGCCTTCTGATGAGTTGTATGCGGTAGGAAAAAGGGAAATGGAAAACCGAGGATGTAAACTGTCGGTACCGAGCTACCCGCGCTGCAAAGCCGCGGGAAGCCTCGCGGTGGCGGTGCCTGTCAGCGATCGGGTCCGGCTGCGCTCGGGGCAGCACCCGGCGAGACCGAGCTGCTTCTGCACCTTCCCAGCAGCCTTCTCCCTCACCACCTTCATCGTGAGACAGAAACTCTTTCCATTACAGCCTCCTGGTTTTCGAGGGTTCTTCATGAAATATACAATCGGGGGCTTTTTGAAACCTGCGTCACAAAGTTTGACCTTTTCGTTAGCTTTTATCATTTTTTAATTGAAAAAAATGAGAGTATGAAGTCAGCTGGTGAATGTAGAAGTTAATTCTACTGCTTCTGACAAAGTCATGAAAAAAACGGTTGTATAAGTATTGTCGTTTTTTGACGTGGACATGTATTTACAGCCACCTGAAATGAAGTATCCCACTTAATTTCTTAGGGAATTAAGTCGGCTGTCAGGTAATCACTTGAGTCTCTTCTGGATGGGAAATAGGATCTGAAAGGTGTTGCCACAGCAGTACATTCTTCTAGTTTTGACCTGTCTTCTCTCCTGTGCATTTTTTAAACAAATCTGTCAGATGTCTGTGGAATTCTTGCTGTGAGGAATTTCATGGCTTATCTCCCACCTCTTTTCTGAGACTTCTATATAATTAGAAGAGGAGGAATAATTACAAAACAGTGAGAAATTTCACAGATCAGTAGCCCAATAATGCAGTCTTGGGTCAATTTCTTGTTTACAAATGTGCTAGTGCTGAGGAAATTGGTGATCTAGCAACTTCTTTATCTGTAGAATCATTATGCTGTTTGTATTAGCTATGGATTTACAGTTTATATGGAATTGCGTTTTCTATGGGCTGTGGACTTTGTATTCAGAATTTCATATTGCATCTGTGCAATAGACTACATATTTAGAAAAAATGGGATTATTTGTAAAGAATAATTATATCCTGGTTTTGCAGAAACCTATAGATCTAAAAATCAGCTGAAATACTTGAAATTAAATTACAGGCTATAGTATCCAAACACAAGGGGAAATCAGCTATTTCCAAGCTTCTAAAAATTCAAAAGAAAAGGACTTTTCTAATTGCTGTTGGAAAAGTGAGGCTAAAACAAACTTCTTTAACTATAGCTATTGTATAAGACAAGATGCATTGTGGTTGTTGGTTATCTGGGCAGGTATCTTTGAGGTGTGTGACTCCCTGGCACTCCTAGGGCACCCAGCCTTGCAGTATCAGAGTTTCCATGCAGAATTTCATGAGAGTTAAGGCCGTTTAAAATTAACACGTTTGATCTTAAAGGTCTTTTTCCAACCACTATGATTCTATGAAGCGTTTGGATCGCAGCCTGGGCTGCAGCTCCCCAGCTGCCTGGCCTCAGCTCTGCGGCAGCACCATGGCCTCAGGAGAGCCTGACCGGGGAGGAGCAGCTATGGACACTGGACAGAGGGGCCTGCACCCCGGGCCCTGTGCCAGGGAGGCCGAGTGGGGGACCGAGGAGGCCGGCAGCCCCTGCTCTGCAGCCAGGCCAGCCCTGCTTCTGGAGAAGCCCTGTCTGAGCGGGCACTGGCCCTGCCTGTGCCGGGGGCAGCGGGGCAGAGCCCTGTCCCAGACCCTCCACGCCAGCCCTTCCTGCGTGCGGGCAGACAGCACCGCACCGCGTGGGGCTGGGGTGCCTGCGGTGCCGCTGCCCGCTGCGGAGCCCTGGGCCCCTGAGCTGTGCTCCCCGGGCTGTGCTGGAAGGAGCCAGGAGATTTTGGGGACAGTGAAGGAGAGAATAGTGCAGATAACATTAAACCTAAAAAAGCCTCGATGGGGCTCAGTCCAGGCTGGATGAGGCTTTGAGCAACCTGGTCTAGGGAAGGTGTCCCTGCTGATGGCAGGGGGGTTGGGACTGGATGAGCTTTAAGGTCCCTTCCAACCCAAACAAGTCTGGGATTCTGTGACTTTCTATTGAGCCCCCCGTGCCCTGCTTTGCTTTTTAGGCATTTTCGGGGTTGACATAGGCAAGGTTTTGTTTCCCTTTCTGGGGTATGTTGGAGGGGATCACCCCAGGCTGGGCTCCACAGGCAGCTCTCCGCTTTGCCTCGGCACTGGCTGAGCTGGCCGGCGGTGCGGTGACTGCGGCAGTGCCACCGCACAGTGACACTGTCATGGCACTTGGCGTTTCTCAGGTGGTGAGGAGGAGAGAATGATGGAGGGGAACTGCTCTCATTTCGGTGTAGGAGCATGTTGTGTTTTTGTTTGCTTCTGCTAGTTGCATATTTAATTATCCTGTGTTCTTAAAGTAATTTGTCTGTAGATTTATGGAAAGAATTATTGGTTGGCTCAACGCATACCTCAGACCAGTAAATCTTCTCAATTGTATTCCATTTATTCAACAACTCTGGTTTTTGACAGTTCAGTGAGACTGCAGAGGTATTCCTGAGGCTTTAACTCGGAGTCCTTTGCAGCTTAGTGTTTGCGGCTTGCTTTGTGTGTGACAGTCCTCAAGTTTTATTTAGCTTTTTTCATTTTTTTTTAATAGTACCTGATACTTAAATTTATTCTTCTTAATTCTGTCTTGAAGAGTGAATGTATTTCAGTTTGATAGATAAATTTATTGCACGCAAATAGTACAGACTTTTGAAGGAAAACATGGCTAATAGAGATTTTCACTTATTGTGGAATAAGAGTCTCATTTTCAGGCCTTTCTTTTTATTCTATTTTAGTAGAGTTTCTTTAAAGTCCAAGAGCACAGCAAATCTGAAGGTGAAAGGAAGCAAGCCTCGGCAGAGCCAAGAGTGGGCTCTGCAGAGCAAAGGCTGTCCAAGTGCAGGCACAAGGCTTGCAACTTAGATCGTGGCATCCACCCTCCTCCCTGAGCACTGGAGAGGTCGATTCGCATCAGCGTAGCCAGCCTGTCTGTCCCTGAGGGTCCCACGCCGCGTGCCGGGTGGCACTGGCTGCGGCAGACACGAGTGTTGCCTTGGTGGGTGCAGCCTCATAACTGTGCCAGAGCAGAGACGTCAGCGTTGTTTCCCTCTGTATTGTCAGTGCCCTCCTGGCCAGGCTGGGGGGAGGGCAAGGGAGCTCTCCAAAAAATAGAAGGGAGAGCAGAGTGCTGCTTGGTGTCCCATGGTTAGCGGCTCATCTGCAAGTGATCTGTGGCCAAAGATTAATAACTTTTCACAGCAGCGATTTGCAGGCAGCTGCTCACTGCGAGTGTTTTGGTACGTGACTGCGCTCTGCACATCTGCTGAACGTCTGTTGCTAAACATTTAAATGCTAGGAAGTATATTTATGGACCTGTCCCTTCCCTTCTAAAGCACAGGAGTTTTTCCAGCCTTCTCTTGGGTCTGTGGAGGCATTGCTCAGCGGCCTGACCATTGTCCCTGGTGGCCGACGGCCCAGCTGCTGGCGGGGCTGTGCCCACCAGCGTGTCCCCGGCCCCTGGAGAGCTGGGCTAGCTGCCGACAGCCGCGCCTGCCTCTTCTGCTGCAGGCGAGGACACAAAGCACAGTCCTCTTAGGGGCTGAGGGCTTGAGTGTGTTTCGCATAAAGGTTCACTCGGTGTTCAGCCAGGTGTTGAATATTTAACAGAACAGGAAGAACACTAATGAAAAACAGTATTACCCACTGAAATAATCAAAGATCCGGCACAAATAGTATAGTAAATGCTTTAATTTGAAGTTTGCAAAGCCCCACATGAGTCCCCTTCAGAAATTTAGAGGCATAGTTGCAAGGTTTTGTCTTTCTACAGAGGAAAAAAAATATTAGTGTGAGGCAATCGGGTATCTTGTTTGCATTTATGTGCAGTAGGGCTAAGGGCAGGACCGTTTATACATTGCTCTAGCCTAGTCCTGATTTTATTAACAGCTCTTTTCTAGTAATGTGCATGAGGAATTTTGTTTGTATGAACAAAATGTTTGATTTGGAACAGCTCTGACTTTCAAGAAAAGATGTGAGATTGGAAAATGTGAAAATAATTGCTTAAGAAATTATGAAATGGTGTTTAAGGAACTTGCTAATGTGTTTGTCTGAGGCATTGAATTAATTATTAAATAAGAGCAGCGTGACTCTGTAGAAAGCTAGCAGGTATGCTATTTACTGATATAAACTAATGGGTTTATTATTGCTTGAAATAATGGTGTAATGTAGTATTCATAGCCGAAAACAAAGCAATCCATGAGTCTGCTCACTCCCTTTCTATGAATACCATGTGTCAGGCAAGTTTCACTGCATAGCTTGCCAGCTGTACATTTCAAAAAGGCTTGGAAACGCACCTAATTTTTCACAATTAAAAACAAATGGATAGGAGAAAAAGATTGTTATATTACCCTACCTAAACATAATCTCAAGATATTAGTATTGATATGAAAAGGCAGTAAGCAGCCCAGTTTCCAAGGGAAAAAAGGTGAAATAAGAACCTGCGCAGTTCTCGGTGAAGGTGAGCTGAGCTGAAACCGGCAGGCTCTGCGCACGAGGGTCTGATGGATTCAGGCAGCGGGGTGATTCCCATGAGAAAAGGCGCGGGTAGAAAAGGCCTGGGGCTGACGGAGAGGCAGCGCTGCCCCCTCCGTGAAACCACCCTGGTCCTGGTCAGCACACACCGAGCATAAGGAGAAACGAAGGTTCAGAGATGCTGATGCTGGTATTAACACACCTCAGACACACACTTACCACTCTGTTAAATTTAACAGTGTTTGCAACGTACAAACCCAAACCAGGACCCTCTGACACTGAGGAAGTGTTTCCACTTAGTTTTAGAGAGCTTTCCAAGTGTCTATTGATCAGTGTTCTCTAACAGCACAGAAATAATGTGTCTAATTTAACTGGCCACATGGAGGAGTATAGAAAAAACATTAGTTATCCCTTGAAAGGCTTGGAACATCGATAGGAGGACATAACATTAATGACTTTCCTATACACGAGCTTCAAAAATGGCTAAATGAGGAAGAAATTACAAATTTATTTTCCTATAATTTCAGCAGTTGTCTTGTTTTACTGCACCAGTAAAGCATTAAGCAATGAAATGTCACACAAGGAGTATTTTCCTGATAATTTGTCTGACATGCAAAGCATATAAAATAAAAGAGAAAAAGATAGAAATGTGGGGTTTAGTCATTTTGATAAATGTAGTGATTTTTGCTCATGAAGTCTGGCTAAGAGTCTGCTGCTTCTGTCCGAACCTTTTCAAATGTTGCTGTTTAAGTGGCTCACTGTATCAGGAATGTTTTTGTTGTCTCAATTCTGTCCTTTACCCTGAACACAGTTTGCTAACTTTACATCTGTGTTAATAAATTATTATATAGCAAAAACCTAGATCTCAAGCTTTTGGTTTTTGAATAAATGCAATAAATACTAGGTGTCCAGAGATGGGTAGTAGAAGTCCAGGTTTGGAAGGGATATACTGTTATCAGTTCCCTTCCTTTGGTTGTGCAGTATTGGAGTATAAAAGAGTTTTGGGTTGGTTTCGTTTTATCCTTCCTTTTCCCGATAAACTGAAGATTTGGGGGAAAAAAATAATCCGATTTCTGAATAAACTAGAATAACCCTGAATATTCATTCTAGAGCTGACTGGTGTTACTCCTAGATTACCTGCAAAGCCTTCCTAGACCAAGAGTTTCCTATAATCCTGTGCTGCATTCCCTTGAAGCTGGAGGCTCAACGCTCTGGATTGTTGATAAGAGGAGGTTTGCATGTGGTATTTAGAAGTGCGTGTGCAACAGATCGTCTTTTGTCTTCTCCCCATGTGACTGTTCAGGTTGTGCAGTTTTCATCTTTTAGGATTAGCGGAGAAGCATTTATCCTAACATTTTGAAAAAGGCTCCCCATCTGCTCGTGAAGTCATGACTGTAGCAGGGTTATGAGACATCCATTGTTCTTTTTCCTTAAACTAGAAGGTATCTCTCTTATACCTGCTTCATAATAAGCATAGGAAAAAAAAAATAGCACTATAAATAGTAGTCGACATTGCACGAAGTGCTTCATCAGTCAAAGTTGTGCACAAGGTGATTTAAAAAAACCCCCAAAACAACAAGCAAAAATAAAACCCTAAAAAAACCCCAAGAGATTCTCTTATTTCACCTTTATCAAAGCACACTTGTAACCACAGTATATTTAGAAAGATGGTCCAAGAGTGTATGTTATATGGCGAATGATCTTGGGGAGAAGGAGAGTACGACTGCAGAGCTGGGGTTGGAGAGGTGTGGTGCAACCTGTGCAGTTACCTGGGGCTCCTCAAAGCCGAGGGAGCTGTACTGGGGCTGTGACAGTTTGTCCTGTGTGGCAGCGTCTGGCAGGGTGCTGCTGATGTCAGTTAAGATGCTGCACTGTGCCTCCTGGGTGTTTAAGGTCTGTCAGTGTCCTGTGACTGTGACTTTCTGGAGTGCAGACAGCTCCTTTCTGTGACTGCTGTGGATCTGGAGTGCAGCATGGAGGCAATAACCCGGGTGGGGAAGGGGGTAAGAACAGCAGTTGGGTTGCTGAGCAGGGTGTGGACCTATGATGGGATCTGAGAAGACAGAAAAACAGATTCAGTTTCTTCCAAATAACAAGGGCCATAAAAGAACAAAGCTTTGTTTGGATCACTGACGAGGAAGTGTGTCAGAATATCAAAGAGGGAACATCAAACCATGTAAAGATGATGGAAGGTGTAAACCCGTCTTCTACAATATTAAGCCTCATCTTTAACATATTTATGAAAATGAGGAGGTGTGCGGGTGCTCCTGCATACTGGTGATAAACTGGGCTGTGTGCCTTGGAGCAGGCTGGAACAGCGAGTGCTCGCAGGTATGGCTTGCTGTCGTGGAAGTTATGGGAAATAGGGCTGCTCAGAAATTGGGGCGAGAATTTGAGTGGTCTTCATATTAAAAGTTCATAGTTGGTGGTTTGACCACTTATATTAGGGCAAGTAGAGTGTTTATACCACAGAGGGAGAAATTGTGTAAGGACAGGAAGTGTGAACAGATGGGAAACGTAATGACCTTGAGGGTAGGAGAAGACAAAGTAAATAATAACTTTAACGTAAAAAAGCCAAAGAAACAAAAACCAAAAAAACCCAAAAAACCCACCCAACTTTTTTTGAAAGATTGTCTATCTCAACTAATTATAATAATGCCATATTAATCTCAGGCTCAAAAGGCTGCAACCTAAACTGTCTTGCCTTCCTGAGGTCTCCAACAAAGACGGAGTATTTCTTTATTGGCTCATGTCACTGTGAAGGCAGATGCAGTTATAAATTCCACATTTAAATATCACCATTCCTTACACTCCTTTCTTATGCAGATTCTTTTAAATAACAGTTGCTGTAATGTTAGGTCATTTTAAAGCTTTTTGGCTGCGTGTTACCTGGTTACCAGGTAAAATTTGAAAACCACTCACTGTGACAGGAGCACCCAACTGCCCCAGCTTTGGACCCTGATACAGATAATGTGTGTGTCTCACAAAAGAGAACAACCGCCTCAGCGCGTCCTCGCCTCGTATTTCTCACGCACACCCTGCCTGGTGGTTTGGTTCGGTTTTAATGTTGATGCTGGATGGAATCTGCACACCCAAATCCCCCACTGAGATACACGTGCACGGATAGAGGTGCCATCAGATTATACGAATGTCTTCTTTTGACACACCACTTTTCAAAGAAAGCTGCAATCTAATCCCCTGGTTAATACGGTACATGGAAACAGATAATGCACTGATAGACTTTTATGTGCATGGTGGGGAGGGTTTAAGGCATGATGAAAATAAAGCACTGAGCCACATTTGAAAGGTACTGCAGTATTCTGGATGCCTAACAGGATATTTCTTATGTTGTAATTATACTTTTAGAATTGAAAAACAATGTTTCATCCAAAACCAGCAGAAAAATCTTAATATAATATAGAAATAAAGGCTGGGATTGGGGTGGGGGGGGGGGGGGGGGGAAGTTATGCACCCCCACCTGCAACTCTATTGCAGATGTTGCTTTACCATATTTCCAGTTGGCTACCCCAAAATTGAAATATTGCTGAAGTGCTAATGGCTTTAAAACTGAAATTAATATTGCTTATCAGTAAGTGAGAATGAATTTACAGTATACAAACTGCCCTGCACTTGCTTCCATAAGAACAGAGAGTGTAAATCTTTGTACTTGAACTCTTATGCTGACTACTTAATTAGATCTACTTCTGTTGCACTTAATTTAGGCATTTACCCAAGGTATATATATTTCCCTCTAGACAGAGGAGGAAGGACTGCTTTTTGGTGGTACCTCTGTTTTTCTTTGACAACAGTGGGGGAATACTCTGTGTGTTTCAGATGCCTCAAAGGTGTATGGGGAAGGAAGGGATGAAAAAAATAATTTGGAGGCTGCTATTTTCCATGGAAGGATAGAGTGCAGAACAACTGTTTTGCTGTAAATTCATTTTTAGCAGTAATTTTTCCATGTTGACAAGGGTTACTCTGTATATGGAAATTATTTCTTGAGGGACAGGGAGAAAAAAAGTAACTTCAGTGGGCTTGGAAGAGCAAGAAAAATCTGAGCTAAAAGAATTAGAATACTTTGAAAATACAAACTTAAATACACTGGTTTGTGTCAGTAAGTACTGATATATTGCTCTTGGGTCCCTTCACAGCAGGTAAAGGTTGCCTTTTGGAGTCTCTAGAAAACAGTACAAGACTTGAGCAAAATGTGGAATAGCGTGGGGCTGTGTGGGAAAAGTGCAGCTTGTTTGTAGAGTGTTGCTGCTTCTGTTGGGGTCGGTAACGAACTTGCTCTGGCCAGGAAGGAGTCTTAGAGCAGCTGTTCAGGAACAGGCACTTTCATGAGCAATTGTTTGATTTTAGGTTGTGAGTTTTGGCAAATTTGAGGAGAGCTGATACCTATCAGCGGGATTGGTATTTCTCCTATTTATTGCCTACCAGGGGTTTTACAGCCTGCGAAACTTTCACTTCTCTGTTTTGCTTGGTATCCTGCTGAGTGGATGTCTGGAAAAGACTTTTTTCTGTGGTTGACTGTAGTATTAGGAAGTCACAACAGGCTTGAACTCCAGGAGGACCAGGACTGTACTCAATATAATCCTAAGAAATGAGCAGATGGTGAGAATTATTGTCTGCAATGTGGTTCCTGCGAAGACTGATTTCCTCACTTGGATGCCTTCTGCCCACTTCCAGGTCCTTTCTCAGATAAAGGAAAGGGGAGCCTCAGCCAGCAGATGAGCACGTGCTATGCAGCAGTCTTCTCAGTGAAGGTGGTCCAGGTTGACACAGTAGGTCAGGCTTCCGGTGAGAAATCTGTATCTGGGAGTTCTCCATCATTTAAAGAAAACCACAGAGGTGATAGGAAGGAAAGCACAAGCGTACTTGGAGTACAGAATAGTCTGAGCTGTGTCTCAGGACTCTGCATCATTTCAGTCCTGAGTAAATCCAGTCCCTGAGCTTTTGTGGGCATACTAAGACTTGAAGTTCACTACGGCATTTCAGTGCCTTTGAACTGCTGACAGCCTACCTGACAGGGCCAAACAGTGAATGTGAACAAATCCTCAACCAGGTTGTGGATCTGAAGACAGTGTTACTTGGCAAGTGTTCTTCATCATTTCTGGCGCACTAGAGGTTTATTTAATTTTATTGTCTTTAACCATAAGCCAACAAAATATCACTTTGCAAAGTGTCTGTAAAACTTCTTCAGAGAGTGCAGTGGATGTTAAGACACTTTAATTTTACAGTGACACCTTACAGACCAGTAAAATGATCTGTCTTTATAATGGCTAAGTGAGAAAGATTATGTTTCTTCACAAGGATGGTGGTGTGGAGAAGTCTGGAGAGCACTATGCAAGGTGTGTCTCCCTCAAAACACATCCAGAGTGATCACTGCTTTCCTGAGGGGCCTTGGACCTGTCCTCACTCTTTAGCCTTCTCCCAGGTGAGAGGTTTCACCTCATGAACTTGTTCTCTCCAATCCTTCTGCAAGACTATCCAAATAACCCACGAGAGCACCAAGATCCTAGGGCTGGTCTCAGCCTGCTCTTAAAGTATTTGTTCTCTGACCTAATGCTAATGTAAGTTAAAAATTTAATTCTTTGACCTGGATCCAAAGCTGGTATTTTTGTAATTGGTGCTTTGGTTTCTGATTGATAGAGATCAACAAACCAAGAATGTTTTATGGAGTTGCAGAAATTTAATTGGGAAATAGTGCCTTGCAGTCAAATCCAAGGACTGTTCCTTCTAAACAGTGTCACAAAACCACAGATGAGCATCCGTACGCTTGGATCGTGTGTTAGGCAGCTGCAGTTCTCCAGTTACCCTTCAGGACTCGCATGTAAAAGTGGGCATCTGCTCATCTGAGTCCAGAAGAGGCGTATCAGGACTGTGTGCTCGATGGCTGTGCCTGTCCCCGTGAGTCCGAGGCAGTCTCCTTACCCTGACTTTGCAGTGCTGTTGTCAGTAAGCCAGCAGCTGCTTGGCTTTCACTTAATGTCATTACATAATGCTGCTCCTTTAATATGACCTTTAGCTCTGATACATAATTTGGAGAAATAGTCCTGCATTTACTTTTCCGTTAGTATTCTGGAACATACCCCAGGAGGATGACTATCATTTATTACTCTTCCAAGCATAGGACTTCATGAAGGCAATTTTTTAAAGAGTGTGAGCTATTAATTATGCTAAGAAAAAACTGTATTACTTTGAGCAGCCAGCCCATCCACCAAGTCAGATTTCCTCCTTGTCTCTGCTTCTTGTTTTCTAGGACACGTTAAGAAGAAAGTGTGAGATTTCCCCATAAAAGCTTCTTACTTGTAGATACTTTTACCATTTTGGTATCTACACAGTCCCACATGAGCTATCCTTTTGAGGAACTGATTACTGCACTAAATGGCAAATAACAGCTATTTTATGGTATCACCAGTGACTTCCTGGGGATAGACATGATGTTTGGTTAAGAAATCACTCAGAGGTGTGCAGTTAGTCCTTGTTTTTGAGTTGCAGTTCCTTGACGTTGAGAATACCCAGTCCATAATGACAGTGTAGTCCTCCTGAAGCGGTTGCCTGTGCACTGCTTACGTGCCTCGGTAAGCTTGAGTCTGCACCATGGACCACGTCTTCGTGCCACATACGTCCTGTCCCCAGCCTCCATGTCACTGACTTGCATGCAGTAAAACCTGCCATTAATACTCTTCTAAGTATTAAAAAGTAGTCTGTCTTTTCCTGTGGTGATATGTCAGTGTTTGTGTAACATCTTGATCGTGTTACCCTGGCAGGATGAATGCCATGGAGAAAGGGAATTTTGAAGCCCTAAGACTGTGTGTAAAAGGTGCCTTTAAAATCAGTACATAGCAGTGGAAAGGAGGCAGTGAAATTCAGACCGGAGTGAAGTCGGCTGTGACAGTGCAGGACACAGTACATGCCATTTTCTTTGGCTCTTGGAGAGGCAGGACATCCTTAAACCGCTGCAATGAAAGAGATGTCAGGGCAGCGGTCCGCTGGCTGGGTCCATAATTCTCCCCGCCTGCCTCCATCAGCCCCAACAGCGGCGATCGATAGAGCCACCGCAGCCTGGGAGCGACGCTGCTGACCGCAGGAGATCCTCCCTCCTGCTCTCCCCTGCATGCTCGTCCCCTTTCAGCTACCAGAACAATATTTTGAAATTTGTGGAAAATTAATTATTGATTCTAGATGTGGCCTGGTTCAAGGAAGGTAAAAACGAGTGGATGCATTTATGATGAGGGACATAATCCGCTTTATGGAACTGATTGTCTTTTACTCTGCTCT